>NW_024097600.1:0-252052 GCF_016545835.1 Crotalus tigris
AGCCTGCCCTATCTATATTTCTTGATACATTGGAAAATACCATTTGAGGAAAATTCCACTTAGGGTTAGGGTTAGGTCACCATGAACTCAGAGAGCAAAATGGACATCATGAAAAAATTTGGAGTGCTTGGGTATGGTTAGGAGGAAACTGACTTTTCTAGCCTGGCCTATCTATGTTTCCTGGTAAAATACATGGGAAAATCCCATTGGAGGAAAATTCTACCTAGGGTTAGGGTTAGGTCACCATGAATGCATAGAGCAAAATGGACATGGCCCAGAATTTCAGAGTGCTTGGGTATGTTTAGGAAGTCACTGAATTTTCTAGCCTGCCCTATCTATGTTCCTTGGTAAAATACATTGGAAAATACCATTTGAGGAAAATTCCACTTAGGGTTAGGGTTAGGTCACCATGAACTCAGAGAGCAAAATGGACATCATGAACAAATTTGGAGTGCTTGGGTATGGTTAGGAGGAAACTTACTTTTCTAGCCTGGCCTATGTATGTTTCCTGGAAAAATACATGAGAAAATCCCATTTGAGGAAAATTTCACTTAGGGTTAGGGTTAGGTCACCATGTAGTCGGAGAGTAAAATGGACATCGCCAAGAAATTCAGAGTTCTTGGATATGGTTAGGTGGGCACTTACGTTTCTAAGCTGCCCTATCTATGTTTCTTGGTAAAATACATTGGAAAACCCCATTGGAGGAAAATTCCACTTAGGGTTAGGGTTAGGTCACCATGAACTCAGAGAGCAAAATAGACATCATGAACAAATTTGGAGTGCTTGGATATGGTTAGGAGGAAACTGACTTTTCTAGCCTGGCCTATGTATGTTTCCTGGTAAAATACATGGGAAAATCAAATTGCAGGAAAATTCCACTTAGGGTTAGGTCACCATGAATGCATAGAGCAAAATGGACATAGCCAAGAATTTCAGAGTGCTTGGGTATGTTTAGGAAGTCACTGAATTTTCTAGCCTGCCCTATCTATGTTTCTTGGTAAAATACATTGGAAAATCCTATTATAGGAAAATTCCAGTTTGGGTTAGGTCACCATGAACTGAGAGAGCAAAATTGACATCATGAACAAATTTGGAGTGCTTGGGTATGGTTAGGAGGGCACTGACTTTTCTAGCCTGCCCTATCTATGTTTCCTGGTAAAATACATGGGAAAATCAAATTGGAGGAAAATTCCACTTAGGGTGACGGTTAGTTCACCATGAATGCATAGAGCAAAATGGACATGGCCAAGAATTTCAGAGTGCTTGGGTATGTTGAGGAAGTCACTGAATTTTCTAGCCTGCCCTATCTATGTTTCTTGGTAAAATACATTGGAAAATCCCATTGGAGGAAAATTCTACTTAGGGTTAGGGTTAGGTCACCATGAATGCATAGAGCAAAATGGACATCGCCAAGAAATTCAGAGTGCTTGGGTATGCTTAGGAAGGCACTTACCCTTCTAGCCTGCTCTATTTTTCTTGGAAAAATACATGAGAAAATCCCATTTGAGGAAAATTTCACTTAGCGTTAGGGTTAGGTCACCATGTAGTCCTAGAGTAAAATGGACATCGCCAAGAAATTCAGAGTTCTTGGATATGGTTAGGCGGGCACTTACGTTTCTACGCTGCCCTATCTATGTTTCTTGGTAAAATACATTGGAAAACCCCATTGGAGGAAAATTCCACTTAGGGTTAGGGTTAGGTCACCATGAACTCAGAGAGCAAAATAGACATCATGAACAAATTTGGAGTGCTTGGATATGGTTAGAAGGAAACTTACTTTTCTAGCCTGGCCTATGTATGTTTCCTGGAAAAATACATGAGAAAATCCCATTTGAGGAAAATTTCACTTAGGGTTAGGGTTAGGTCACCATGTAGTCGGAGAGTAAAATGGACATCGCCAAGAAATTCAGAGTTCTTGGATATGGTTAGGTGGGCACTTACGTTTCTAAGCTGCCCTATCTATGTTTCTTGGTAAAATACATTGGAAAACCCCATTGGAGGAAAATTCCACTTAGGGTTAGGGTTAGGTCACCATGAACTCAGAGAGCAAAATAGACATCATGAACAAATTTGGAGTGCTTGGATATGGTTAGGAGGAAACTGACTTTTCTAGCCTGGCCTATGTATGTTTCCTGGTAAAATACATGGGAAAATCAAATTGCAGGAAAATTCCACTTAGGGTTAGGTCACCATGAATGCATAGAGCAAAATGGACATAGCCAAGAATTTCAGAGTGCTTGGGTATGTTTAGGAAGTCACTGAATTTTCTAGCCTGCCCTATCTATGTTTCTTGGTAAAATACATTGGAAAATCCTATTATAGGAAAATTCCAGTTAGGGTTAGGGTTAGGTCACCATGAACTCAGAGAGCAAAATGGACATCATGAACAAATTTGGAGTGCTTGGGTATGGTTAGGAGGGCACTGACTTTTCTAGCCTGCCCTATCTATGTTTCCTGGTAAAATACATGGGAAAATCAAATTGGAGGAAAATTCCACTTAGGGTGACGGTTAGTTCACCATGAATGCATAGAGCAAAATGGACATGGCCAAGAATTTCAGAGTGCTTGGGTATGTTGAGGAAGTCACTGAATTTTCTACCCTGCCCTATCTATGTTTCTTGGTAAAATACATTGGAAAATCCCATTGGAGGAAAATTCTACTTAGGGTTAGGGTTAGGTCACCATGAATGCATAGAGCAAAATGGACATCGCCAAGAAATTCAGAGTGCTTGGGTATGCTTAGGAAGGCACTTACCCTTCTAGCCTGCTCTATTTTTCCTGGAAAAATACATGAGAAAATCCCATTTGAGGAAAATTTCACTTAGGGTTAGGGTTAGGTCACCATGTAGTCGTAGAGTAATATGGACATCGCCAAGAAATTCAGAGTTCTTGGATATGGTTAGGTGGGCACTTTCGTTTCTACGCTGCCCTATCTATGTTTCTTGGTAAAATACATTGGAAAACCCCATTGGAGGAAAATTACACTTAGGGTTAGGGTTAGGTCACCATGAACTCAGAGAGCGAAATGGACATCATGAACAAATTCGGAGTGTTTGGGTATGGTTAGGAGGTCATTGACTTTTCTAGCCTGGCCTATGTATGTTTCCTGGTAAAATACATGGGAAAATCAAATTGGAGGAAAATTCCACTTAGGGTTAGGGTTAGGTCACCATGAACTCATAGAGCAAAATAGATATCATGAACAAATTCGGAGTCCTTAGGTATGGTTAGCAGGGCACTGCTTTTTCTAGCCTGGCCTATCTATGTTTCCTGGTAAAATACATGGGAAAATCCCATTGGAAGAAAATTCCAGTTAGGGTTAGGGTTAGGTCACTATGAACACATAGAGCAAAATAGACGTAATGAACAAATTCGGAGTGCTTGGGTATGGTTAGGAGGGCACTTACTTTTCTAGCCTGGCCTATATATGTTTCTTGGTAAAATACATGGCAAAAATCCCATTGGAGGAAAATTCCACTTATGGTTAGGGTTAGGTCTCCATGACCTGGAGAGGAAAATGGACTTTGCCAAAAAATTCGTACTGCTTGGGTATGGTTAGGAGGGCACTTATGTTGCTACGCTGCCCTATCTGTGTTTCTTGGTAAAACACATTGGAAAATACAATTGGAGGAAAATTCCATGTAGGGTTAGGATTAGATCACCATGAATGCATAGAGCAAAAAGGACATCAGGAACAAATTCGGAGTCCTTGGGTATGGTTAGGAGGGCACTGACTTTTCTAGCCTGGCCTATCTATGTTTCCTGGTAAAATACATGGGAAAATCCCATTGGAGGAAAATTCTACCTAGGGTTAGGGTTAGGTCACCATGAATGCATAGAGCAAAATGGACATTGCCAAGAAATTCAGAATGCTTGGGTATGCTTAGGAAGGCACTTACCCTTCTAGCCGGCTCTTTGTTTCCTGGAAAAATACATGTAAAAATCCCATTGGAGGAAAATTACACTTAGGGTTAGGGTTAGGTCACCATGTAGTCGGAGAGGAAAATGGACATCGCCAAGAAATTCAGAGTGCTTGGGTATGGTTAGGAGGGTATTACGTTTCTACGCTGCCATATCTATGTTTCTTGGTAAAATACATTGGAAAACCCCATTTGAGGAAAATTACACTTAGGGTTAGGGTTAGGTCACCATGAACTCAGAGAGCAAAATGGACATCATGAACAAAATTGGAGTGCTGGGGTATGATTAGGAGGGCACTGACTTTTCTAGCCTGGCCTATATATGTTTCCTGGTAAAATACAAATGGGAAAATCCCATTGGAGGAAAATTGCACTTAGTGTTATGGTTAGGTCACCATTAACTTGGAGAGTAAAATGGACATTGCCAAAAAATTCGTACTGCTTGGGTATGGTTAGGAGGGCACTAATGTTTCTATGCTGCCCTATCTATGTTTCTTGATAAAATACATTGGAAAATCCCATTGGAGGAAAATTCCACTTAGGGTTAGGGTTAGGTAACCATGAATGCAAAGAGCAAAATGGACATTGTCAACAAATTCAGAGTGCTTGGGTATGGTTAGGAGGGCACTTAATTTTCTAAGCTTCCCTATCTATGTTTCTTGGTAAAATACATTGGAAAATCCTATTATAGGAAAATTCCAGTTAGGGTTAGGGTTAGGTCACTATGAACACATAGAGCAAAATAGACATAATGAACAAATTCGGAGTGCTTGGGTATGGTTAGGAGGGCATTTACTTTTCTAGCCTGCCCTATTTATGTTTCTTGGTAAAATACATGGCAAAAATCCCATTGGAGGAAAATTCCACTTAGGGTTAGGGTTAGGTCTCCATGACCTGGAGAGGAAAATGGACTTTGCCAAAAAATTCGTACTGCTTGGGTATGGTTAGGAGGGCATTTATGTTGCTACGCTGCCCTATCTGTGTTTCTTGGTGAAACACATTGGAAATTACCATTGGAGGAAAATTCCATGTAGGGTTAGGATTAGATCACCATGAATGCATAGAGCAAAAAGGACATCAGGAACAAATTCGGTGTACTTGGATATGGTTAGGAGGGCACTTACTTTTCTACACTGTCCTATCTTTCTTGGTAAAATACATGGGAAAATCCCATTGGAGGAAAATTGCACTTAGCGTTAGGGTTAGGTAACCATTCACTCTGAGAGTAAAATGGACATTGCCAAAAAATTCGTACTGCTTGGGTATGGTTAGGAGGGCACTGAATTTTCTATGCTGCCCTATCTATGTTTCTTGATAAAATACATTGGAAAATCCCATTGGAGGAAAATTCCACGTAGGGTTAGGGTTAGGTAACCATGAATGCAAAGAGCAAAATGGACATTGTCAAAAATTCAGAGTGCTTGGGTATGGTTAGGAGGGCACTTAGTTTTCTAGGCTTCCCTATCTATGTTTCTTGGTAAAATACATTGGAAAATCCTATTATAGGAAAATTCCAGTTAGGGTTAGGGTTAGGTCACCATGAACACATAGAGCAAAATAGACATATGAACAAATTCGGAGTGCTTGGGTATGGTTAGGAGGGCACTTACTTTTCTAGCCTGGCCTATCTATGTTTCCTGGTAAAATACATGGGAAAATCCCATTGGAAGAAAATTCCAGTTAGGGTTAGGGTTAGGTCACTATGAACACATAGAGCAAAATAGACGTAATGAACAAATTCGGAGTGCTTGGGTATGGTTAGGAGGGCACTTACTTTTCTAGCCTGGCCTATATATGTTTCTTGGTAAAATACATGGCAAAAATCCCATTGGAGGAAAATTCCACTTATGGTTAGGGTTAGGTCTCCATGACCTGGAGAGGAAAATGGACTTTGCCAAAAAATTCGTACTGCTTGGGTATGGTTAGGAGGGCACTTATGTTGCTACGCTGCCCTATCTGTGTTTCTTGGTAAAACACATTGGAAAATACAATTGGAGGAAAATTCCATGTAGGGTTAGGATTAGATCACCATGAATGCATAGAGCAAAAAGGACATCAGGAACAAATTCGGAGTCCTTGGGTATGGTTAGGAGGGCACTGCGTTTTCTAGCCTGGCCTATCTATGTTTCCTGGTAAAATACATGGGAAAATCCCATTGGAAGAAAATTCCACTTAGGGTTAGGGTTAGGTCACCATGAATGCACAGAGCGAAATGGACATTGCCAAGAAATTCAGTATGCTTGGGTATGCTTAGGAAGGCACTTACCCTTCTAGCCGGCTCTATGTTTCCTGGAAAAATACATGTAAAAATCCCATTGGAGGAAAATTACACTTAGGGTTAGGGTTAGGTCACCATGTAATCGGAGAGGAAAATGGACATCGCCAAGAAATTCAGAGTGCTTGGGTATGGTTAGGAGGGTATTACGTTTCTACGCTGCCATATCTATGTTTCTTGGTAAAATACATTGGAAAACCCCATTTGAGGAAAATTACACTTAGGGTTAGGGTTAGGTCACCATGAACTCAGAGAGCAAAATGGACATCATGAACAAAATTGGAGTGCTTGGGTATGATTAGGAGGGCACTGACTTTTCTAGCCTGGCCTATATATGTTTCCTGGTAAAATACAAATGGGAAAATCCCATTGGAGGAAAATTGCACTTAGTGTTATGGTTAGGTCACCATTAACTTGGAGAGTAAAATGGACATTGCCAAAAAATTCGTACTGCTTGGGTATGGTTAGGAGGGCACTAATGTTTCTATGCTGCCCTATCTATGTTTCTTGATAAAATAAATTGGAAAATCCCATTGGAGGAAAATTCCACTTAGGGTTAGGGTTAGGTAACCATGAATGCAAAGAGCAAAATGGACATTGTCAACAAATTCAGAGTGCTTGGGTATGGTTAGGAGGGCACTTAATTTTCTAGCTTCCCTATCTATGTTTCTTGGTAAAATACATTGGAAAATCCTATTATAGGAAAATTCCAGTTAGGGTTAGGGTTAGGTCACTATGAACACATAGAGCAAAATAGACATAATGAACAAATTCGGAGTGCTTGGGTATGGTTAGGAGGGCACTTACTTTTCTAGCCTGCCCTATTTATGTTTCTTGGTAAAATACATGGCAAAAATCCCATTGGAGGAAAATTCCACTTAGGGTTAGGGTTAGGTCTCCATGACCTGGAGAGGAAAATGGACTTTGCCAAAAAATTCGTACTGCTTGGGTATGGTTAGGAGGGCACTTATGTTGCTACGCTGCCCTATCTGTGTTTCTTGGTGAAACACATTGGAAATTACCATTGGAGGAAAATTCCATGTAGGGTTAGGATTAGATCACCATGAATGCATAGAGCAAAAAGGACATCAGGAACAAATTCGGAGTCCTTGGGTATGGTTAGGAGGGCACTGCGTTTTCTAGCCTGGCCTATCTATGTTTCCTGGTAAAATACATGGGAAAATCCCATTGGAAGAAAATTCCACTTAGGGTTAGGGTTAGGTCACCATGAATGCACAGAGCGAAATGGACATTGCCAAGAAATTCAGAATGCTTGGGTATGCTTAGGAAGGCACTTACCCTTCTAGCCGGCTCTATGTTTCCTGGAAAAATACATGTAAAAATCCCATTGGAGGAAAATTACACTTAGGGTTAGGGTTAGGTCACCATGTAGTCGGAGAGGAAAATGGACATCGCCAAGAAATTCAGAGTGCTTGGGTATGGTTAGGAGGGTATTACGTATCTACGCTGCCATATCTATGTTTCTTGGTAAAATACATTGGAAAACCCCATTTGAGGAAAATTACACTTAGGGTTAGGGTTAGGTCACCATGAACTCAGAGAGCAAAATGGACATCATGAACAAAATTGGAGTGCTTGGGTATGATTAGGAGGGCACTGACTTTTCTAGCCTGGCCTATATATGTTTCCTGGTAAAATACAAATGGGAAAATCCCATTGGAGGAAAATTGCACTTAGTGTTATGGTTAGGTCACCATTAACTTGGAGAGTAAAATGGACATTGCCAAAAAATTCGTACTGCTTGGGTATGGTTAGGAGGGCACTAATGTTTCTATGCTGCCCTATCTATGTTTCTTGATAAAATACATTGGAAAATCCCATTGGAGGAAAATTCCACTTAGGGTTAGGGTTAGGTAACCATGAATGCAAAGAGCAAAATGGACATTGTCAACAAATTCAGAGTGCTTGGGTATGGTTAGGAGGGCACTTAATTTTCTAAGCTTCCCTATCTATGTTTCTTGGTAAAATACATTGGAAAATCCTATTATAGGAAAATTCCAGTTAGGGTTAGGGTTAGGTCACTATGAACACATAGAGCAAAATAGACATAATGAACAAATTCGGAGTGCTTGGGTATGGTTAGGAGGGCACTTACTTTTCTAGCCTGCCCTATTTATGTTTCTTGGTAAAATACATGGCAAAAATCCCATTGGAGGAAGATTCCACTTAGGGTTAGGGTTAGGTCTCCATGACCTGGAGAGGAAAATGGACTTTGCCAAAAAATTCGTACTGCTTGGGTATGGTTAGGAGGGCATTTATGTTGCTACGCTGCCCTATCTGTGTTTCTTGGTGAAACACATTGGAAATTACCATTGGAGGAAAATTCCATGTAGGGTTAGGATTAGATCACCATGAATGCATAGAGCAAAAAGGACATCAGGAACAAATTCGGTGTACTTGGATATGGTTAGGAGGGCACTTACCTTTCTACACTGTCCTATCTTTCTTGGTAAAATACATGGGAAAATCCCATTGGAGGAAAATTGCACTTAGCGTTAGGGTTAGGTAACCATTCACTCGGAGAGTAAAATGGACATTGCCAAAAAATTCGTACTGCTTGGGTATGGTTAGGAGGGCACTAACATTTCTATGCTGCCCTATCTATGTTTCTTGATAAAATACATTGGAAAATCCCATTGGAGGAAAATTCCACGTAGGGTTAGGGTTAGGTAACCATGAATGCAAAGAGCAAAATGGACATTGTCAAAAAATTCAGAGTGCTTGGGTATGGTTAGGAGGGCACTTAGTTTTCTAGGCTTCCCTATCTATGTTTCTTGGTAAAATACATTGGAAAATCCTATTATAGGAAAATTCCAGTTAGGGTTAGGGTTAGGTCACTATGAACACATAGAGCAAAATAGACATAATGAACAAATTCGGAGTGCTTGGGTATGGTTAGGAGGGCACTTACTTTTCTAGCCTGGCCTATATATGTTTCTTGGTAAAATACATGGCAAAAATCCCATTGGAGGAAAATTCCACTTAGGGTTAGGGTTAGGTCTCCATGACCTGGAGAGGAAAATGGACATTGCCAAAAAATTCGTACTGCTTGGGTATGGTTAGGAGGGCACTTACGTTGCTATGCTGCCCTATCTATGTTTCTTGGTAAAATACATTGGAAAATACCATTGGAGGAAAATTCCATGTAGGGTTAGGATTAGATCACCATGAATGCATAGAGCAAAATGGACATCAGGAACAAATTCGGAGTACTTGGGTATGGTTAGGAGGGCACTTACTTTTCTACACTGTCCTATCTATCTTTCTTGGTAAAATACATGGGAAAATCCCATTGGAGGAAAATTGCATTTAGGGTTAGGGTTAGGCACCATTCACTCGGAGAGTAAAATGGACATTGCCAAAAAATTCGTACTGCTTGGGTATGGTTAGGAGGCTACTCATGTTTCTATGCTGCCCTATCTATGTTTCTTTTTTTTATTATTATTATAGTTTTTACAATTTTACAATAAAAACCCCTTTCCCAATCCCTCCCAACACTCCCCAAAACCCTCCCCCATTCTTCCCAGAGCTAGATACAAAGTTAACTAAAACATAGTAGAAAAAGCTTATAAACTCAAATAAACCACAAACAAATATGATTATATTCAATTAACAAATTGTTAAATATATTAACTCCATTATATATTAAAAAAACAGAAAGAGAAAAAGAAGAAAAGAAAGAAAATAAAAAAATAATAAAAGGGAAAAAAGAGAAAAAACTAAACTATTCTACACTTCTAAATAATATCTTAAACTTTAAATATAAATTATTCAAAAGCTAAATAATATTTTCTAATATCATACCTATATTGTATAAAATTTATCCATTTTTTCCACACCAAGAGATACTTCTCTTGCGATTGATCTTTCAAAAAAGCCAAAATTTTTGCCATTTCAGATAAGTAAGAAACTTTAAGAAACCATTCCTGCAAAGTAGGCAAAAATTCCTTCTTTCAATACTGTCCTATTAACAACCTTGCCGCTGAAATTAAGTTTAACATTAAAATAATTTCATTGTTATCACAATCAGAGACAATACCCAACAAAAACAATTGTGGAGTAAATTTTATCCTTCTTTTGAAAATTCTTTGTATATTCCACCATATCTTAATCCAAAAAGCTTTGATGCTTTTACATGACCACCAGATATGATAATAAGTGGCATCCAAGCAACCACCTCTCCAACATTTAGGCTGCAAGTTTGAATACATACGAGACATTTTTTGTGGATCAAGGTGCCATCTATAAAACATTTTATAGAAATTTTCCCGTAAATTTTGGGCTTGTGTAAATTTAACATTCCTCACCCAAATAGTCTCCCATATATCTAATGAAATTGGTTCATCAAAATTTTGAGCCCATTTAACCATACAATCTTTAACTAATTCTGCTTCTGAATCCAATTCCACTAGCACATCATAAATTCTTTTAATATGGGGTCGGCTTTGATCTCTAATTTGTTTTAACAAATTCTCATCTTCTCTAAGCAAGCCCACATTATAATCTATCTTCCACCTTTCCAATAATTGTCTATACTGAAACCATGAATAAATAATATTTTCTTGTACTAATTCATCCATAGATTTTAATTGCCAATTTTTACCATCCCACTTAAGTAATTGTGTATAAGAAATACTATCCATCTTAACTCCTCTCCTTATTCCTTCTATTGCATGCCATGGAATAGCCCATAATGTTATTCTTGAATCAATTCTATAATATTTCTTCCAAACCCGAAGTAAAGAAGTTCTTAAGATATGAGACTTAAAAACCCTATCAACCTTTTTATTATAAATTAAATAGGCATGCCATCCAAAAAGTAAATCCCACCCCTCCAAAAGGAGTATATCTACATTTGTTAGGTTAACCCAATCACTAATTAATGTTAAAACCACAGCATCATAATACAATTTCAGATTCGGTACCTTGAGTCCATCTCTCTCTCATATATCATGTATAATTTTAAGTTTTACTCTTGGTTTTTTCCCTGCCCAAATAAATTTATTGATACCTTTCTGCCATTCATCTAAATTTACTTCTTTCTTTAGAATAGGTATCATTTGAAATAAAAAAAGAAACTTTGGCAAAACATTCATTTTAATCGCTGCTATTCTCCCCAATACGGACAATTGCAGCTTTTTCCAGTTGTCCAAGTCCTTTTGTATTTTAACCCACAGCCTTTCATAATTATTTTTATACAGTTTTGCATTGGAAGCAGATAAAAAAAAACCCAGATATTTTACCTTATTAACAACCTTGAAACCTGTCAATCTAACCAAGGTCTCCTTATCCAAGTTGGTCATGTTTTTAGGCAATATTTTAGTCTTATTGTTATTAATTTTGAAACCTGAAACTTGTCCATACTGATTTATCAATTGTAACAACTCCATTACAGAGTGAATTGGTTGAGATATAGTAACAACCAGATCATCTGCAAAAGGCCTTAATTTATATTCTTTTTTATTAATTTCTATTCCTTTTATTTTCGATGATTCCCGAATTTTGATCAGCAAAATTTCCAAAGTTAAAACAAACAGCAATGGTGACAATGGACAACCCTGTCTCCCTATCTATGTTTCTTGATAAAATACATTGGAAAATCCCATTGGAGGAAAATTGCACTTAGGGTTAGGGTTAGGTCACCATGAATGCATAGAGCAAAATGGACATGGCCAAGAATTTCAGAGTGCTTGGGTATGTTTAGGAAGTCACTGAATTTTCTAGCCTGCCCTATCTATGTTTCTTGGTAAAATACATTGGAAAATACCATTTGAGGAAAATTCCACTTAGGGTTAGGGTTAGGTCACCATGAACTCAGAGAGCAAAATGGACATCATGAACAAATTTGGAGTGCTTGGGTATGGTTAGGAGGAAACTGACTTTTCTAGCCTGGCCTATGTATGTTTCCTGGTAAAATACATGGGAAAATCAAATTGGAGGAAAATTCCACTTAGGGTTAGGGTTAGGTCACCATGAATGGATAGAGCAAAATGGACATGGCCAAGAATTTCAGAGTGCTTGGGTATGTTTAGGAAGTCACTGAATTTTCTAGCCTGCCCTATCTATGTTTCTTGGTAAAATACATTGGAAAATCCGATTGGAGGAAAATTCTACTTAGGGTTAGGGTTAGGTCACCATGAATGCATAGAGCAAAATGGACATCGCCAAGAAAGTCAGGGTGCTTGGGTATGCTTAGGAAGGCACTTACTATTCTAGCCTGCTCTATTTTTCCTGGAAAAATACATGAGAAAATCCCATTTGAGGAAAATTTCACTTAGGGTTAGGTTAGGTCACCATGTAGTCGTAGAGTAAAATGGACATCGCCAAGAAATTCAGAGTTCTTAGATATGATTAGGTGGGCACTTACGTTTCTAAGCTGCCCTATCTATGTTTCTTGGTAAAATACATTGGAAAACCCCATTGGAGGAAAATTCCACTTAGGGTTAGGGTTAGGTCACCATGAACTCAGAGAGCGAAATGGACATCATGAACAAATTCGGAGTGTTTGGGTATGGTTAGGAGGTCACTGACTTTTCTAGCCTGCCCTATCTATGTTTCCTGGTAAAATACATGGGAAAATCAAATTGGGGGAAATTTTCACTTAGGGTTAGGGTTAGGTCACCATGTAGTCATAGAGTAAAATGGACATCGCCAAGAAATTCAGAGTTCTTGGATTTGGTTAGGTGGGCACTTTCGTTTCTACGCTGCCCTATCTATGTTTCTTGGTAAAATACATTGGAAAACCCCATTGGAGGAAAATTACACTTAGGGTTAGGGTTAGGTCACCATGAACTCAGAGAGCGAAATGGACATCATGAACAAATTCGGAGTGTTTGGGTATGGTTAGGAGGTCACTGACTTTTTTAGCCTGCCCTATCTATTTTTCCTGGTAAAATACATGGGAAAATCAAATTGGAGGAAAATTCCACTTAGGGTTAGGGTTAGGTCACCATGAACTCATAGAGCAAAATAGATATCATGAACAAATTCGGAGTGCTTAGGTATGGTTAGCAGGTCACTGCTTTTTCTAGCCTGGCCCATCTATGTTTCCTGGTAAAATACATGGGAAAATCCCATTGGAAGAAAATTCCAGTTAGGGTTAGGGTTAGGTCACTATGAACACATAGAGCAGAATAGACGTAATGAACAAATTCGGAGTGCTTGGGTATGGTTATGAGGGCACTTACTTTTCTAGCCTGGCCTATATATGTTTCTTGGTAAAAAACATGGCAAAAAAACCATTGGAGTTAAATTCCACTTAGGGTTAGGGTTAGGTCTCCATGACCTGGAGAGGAAAATGGACTTTGCCAAAAAATTCGTACTGCTTGGGTATGGTTAGGAGGGCACTTATGTTGCTACGCTGCCCTATCTGTGTTTCTTGGTGAAACACATTGGAAATTACCATTGGAGGAAAATTCCATGTAGGGTTAGGATTAGATCACCATGAATGCATAGAGCAAAAAGGACATCAGGAACAAATTCGGAGTACTTGGGTATGGTTAGGAGGGCACTTACTTTTCTACACTGTCCTATCTTTCTTGGTAAAATACATGGGAAAATCCCATTGGAGGAAAATTGCACTTAGCGTTAGGGTTAGGTCACCATTCACTCGGAGAGTAAAATGGACATTGCCAAAAAATTCGTACTGCTTGGGTATGGTTAGGAGGGCACTAACGTTTCTATGCTGCCCTATCTATGTTTCTTGATAAAATACATTGGAAAATCCCATTGGAGGAAAATTTCACCTAGGATTAGGATTAGGTAATCATGAATGCATGGAGCAAAATGGACATTGTCAACAAATTCAGAGTGCTTGGGTATGGTTAGGAGGGCACTTACTTTTCTAGGCTTCTCTATCTATGTTTCTTGGTAAACTACATGGGAAAATCCTATTGTAGTAAAATTCCACTTAGGGATAGGGTTAGGTCACCATGAACTCAGAGAGCGAAATGGACATCATGAACAAATTCGGAGTGTTTGGGTATGGTTAGGAGGTCACTGCATTTTCTAGACTGGCCTATCTATGTTTCCTGGTAAAATACATGGGAAAATCCCATTGGAACAAAATTCCAGATAGGGTTAGGGTTAGGTCACTATGAACACATAGAGCAAAATAGACGTAATGAACAAATTCGGAGTGCTTGGTTATGGTTAGGAGGGCACTTACCCTTCTAGCCTGCTCTATGTTTCCTGGAAAAATACATGAGAAAATCCCATTGGAGGAAAATTACACTTAGGGTTAGGGTTAGGTCACCATGTAGTCGGAGAGAAAAATGGTCATCGCCAAGAAATTCAGAGTGCTTGGGTATGGTTAGGAGGGTATTACGTTTCTACGCTGCCCTATCTATGTTTCTTGGTAAAATACATTGGAAAACCCCATTTGAGGAAAATTACTCTTAGGGTTAGGGTTAGGTCACCATGAATGCATAGAGCAAAATGGACATGGCCAAGAATTTCAGAGTGCTTGGGTATGTTTAGGAAGTCACTGAATTTTCTAGCCTGCCATATCTATGTTTCTTGGTAAAATACATTGGAAAATCCCATTGGAGGAAAATTCCACTTAGGGTTAGGGTTAGTTCACCATGAATGCATAGAGCAAAATGGACATCGCCAAGAAATTCAAGTGCTTGGGTATGCTTATGAAGGCACTTAGGCTCTATTTTTCCTGAGGAAAATCACTTACACCATTAGTCTAGCCTGCTTCTATGCTTTTACCTGCCTGCTCTAAAAATACATGAGAAAATCCCATTTGAGGAAAATTTCACTTAGGGTTAGGGTTAGGTCACCATGTAGTCGTAGAGTAAAATGGACATCGCCAAGAAATTCAGAGTTCTTGGATATGATTAGGTGGGCACTTACGTTTCTACGCTGCCCTATCTATGTTTCTTGGTAAAATACATTGGAAAACCCCATTGGAGGAAAATTCCACTTAGGGTTAGGGTTAGGTCACCATGAACTCAGAGAGCGAAATGGACATCATGAACAAATTCGGAGTGTTTGGGTATGGTTAGGAGGTCACTGACTTTTCTAGCCTGCCCTATCTATGTTTCCTGGTAAAATACATGGGAAAATCAAATTGGAGGAAAATTCCACTTAGGGTTAGGGTTAGGTCACCATGAATGCATAGAGCAAAATGGACATGGCCAAGAATTTCAGAGTGCTTGGGTATGTTTAGGAAGTCACTGAATTTTCTAGCCTGCCCTATCTATGTTTCTTGGTAAAATACTTTGGAAAATACCATTTGAGGAAAATTCCACTTAGGGTTAGGGTTAGGTCACCATGAACTCAGAGAGCGAAATGGACATCATGAACAAATTCGGAGTGTTTGGGTATGGTTAGGAGGTCACTGACTTTTCTAGCCTGCCCTATCTATGTTTCCTGGTAAAATACATGGGAAAATCAAATTGGAGGAAAATTCCACTTAGGGTTAGGGTTAGGTCACCATGAATGCATAGAGCAAAATGGACATGGCCAAGAATTTCAGAGTGCTTGGGTATGTTTAGGAAGTCACTGAATTTTCTAGCCTGCCATATCTATGTTTCTTGGTAAAATACATTGGAAAATCCCATTGGAGGAAAATTCCACTTAGGGTTAGGGTTAGTTCACCATGAATGCATAGAGCAAAATGGACATCGCCAAGAAATTCAGAGTGCTTGGGTATGCTTATGAAGGCACTTACCCTTCTAGCCTGCTCTATTTTTCCTGATAAAATACATGAGAAAATCCCATTTGAGGAAAATTTCACTTAGGGTTAGGGTTAGGTCACCATGTAGTCGTAGAGTAAAATGGACATCGCCAAGAAATTCAGAGTTCTTGGATATGGTTAGGTGGGCACTTACGTTTCTATGTTATCATGACTTCGGAGAGGATAATGGACGTCATGAACTAATTCGGAGTGTTTGGGTTTGGTTAGGAGGGCACTTACTTTTCTACACTGCCCTATCTATGTTTTTTGGTAAAATACATGGGAAAATCTCTTTGGAGGAAAATTCCACTTAGGGTTAGGGTTAGGTCACCATGAACTCGGAGAGTAAAATGGACATCGCCAACAAATTCACAGTGCTTGAGTATGGTTAGGAGGGCACTTACTTTTCTAGCCTGGCCTATCTATGTTTCTTGGTGAAATACAGGGGAAAATTCCATTGGAGGAAAATTCCACTTAGGGTTAGGGTTAGATCACCATGAACGCATAGAACAAAATAGACATCACGAACCAATTCGGAGTGCTTGGGTATGGTTAGGAGGGCAATGATTTTTCTAGCCTGGCCTATCTATGTTTCCTGATAAAATACATGGGAAAATCCCTTTGGAGGAAAATTCCACTTAGGGTTAGGGTTAGATCACCATGAACTTTGAGAGGAAAATTGACATCATGAAGAAATTCGAAGGGTTAGGTCAACATGAACTCGGAGAGGAAAATGGACATCTCCAACAAATTCACAGTGCTTGAGTATGGTTAGGAGGGCACTTACTTTTCTAGCCTGGCCTATCTATGTTTCCTGGTAAAATACATGGGAAAATCCCATTGGAGGAATATTGCACTTAGGGTTAGGGTTAGGTCACCATGAACTTTGAGAGGAAAATTGACATCATGAAGAAATTCGAAGTATTTGGATTTGGTTAGGAGGGCACTTACTTTTCTAGCTTGTCCTATCTATATTTCTTGGTAAAATACATGGGAAAATCACATTGGAGGAAAATTGTACTTAGGGCAGTGATGGCGAACCTTTGGGAGACAGAGTGTCCAAACTGCAACCCAAAACGAACTTACGTATCTTCAGTTGTCGGGTGGCCATGGCTCATTGGTTGGTTGTGGCCAATTGGATGGGTATGTCCAATTGGGTTGGTGTGGCCATTGGGTGAGTGTGGCCCATTGGGTGGGTGTGGCCCATTGGGTGGATGTGGCCCATTGGATGGGCATGACTGTGGTCATAATGGCAGACTGGGTGGGATTATAAAGTTTATTCAATCAATTCGAACTTTGCGTGATCTTTTTTTTCCCGCGACAAGTTGAAATTGATTGATTGAACCTTTTTTTTTTTTTGCTCCACGGCAATGGAGGCCTAGAATGAAAAGGTTTTGTAAAACTCAGCTGAAGGCCTAGGACTGGGGTGACGACGTGCATGCCCACAGAGAGGGCTCTGCATTCCACAGGTTCTCCACCATAGGTATAGGGTTTCCTGTCATGTTTCAGGGAAATCAGGATATTCATGCAGTTCAAATGAGTATAAAGATTTATTGCAAGCTTAAGCTCTCTACAAGAATCTGGTCAAACCAAATTGGCAGTAGATAAGAGTCAAAAGAATTCAAGGTGGGCTGGAGTTAGATTTCTTAGTGGGGGGGGCACAGAGACTCATGATTGATGACACATTTGACCTCTCCCTCAGACTTAGCCTAATCATCGCCTTCATTCCTTGTTGAACAGCGAGTTGGACTGGAAGTCCTCTAAGGTCCCTTCCAACTTGGTTATTCTGTTATTTCTGAATCATCCATCTCCCTTGGAGAGGAGCTTTTTAGATAAAATGGGCTTTTTTTCAGACTGCACCCCACCCAAATTGACATTGCCAGTTAAATTCTTCCAGTAAATTCACATGTTACCCTTCTGTCAATCAGCAACATGACGAAACCCTGAAAGATCCAGAAGAACAAATGAAGGAGGGAGGAGAAAGAAGAAAAGGTCCCAGTAGGATTCTTCAATTTATATTTCAGTTTTGACAGAAAAAGTTTGCATTGGCAATAATTATGCTGGTAGATGGGAAAGGATAAGTGAGATGCACACACAGCATCTCCACGTTTGGCTCTTTGCCTTCCGTAGAGCTGAAATAAATATTGCCCTCTTCTCCTTTGCTTTCTCACCACTTGACAGCATCTGAAAAGTGAATTGAGGACAGGCTGTCAAAGCTTGCAGAATATCAGCATGCTAAAACTTAACAGAAACATAAATTTGTTTTTTAAAAAAGGTTATTTTCTGTTTTTAAAAGTCCCTGGTATTTTTTTATGTTAGTTAAAAACACACCCTGGAGTGGAGAAGCAGTTGTCTGCTCAACTTTGCCAGCCTTGTGGCTTGCATGTCCTGCTCTTTCCATTTTTTCAGGAAAGAGAGAAAGACAGAGGGGAAAAAAAAGAGAGATGGGGGGAGGGAGGGAGGGAGAGAAACAGAGACAGAGACAGAGAGATGATTTATGCATTTCTAAAAGCCAGCAATTCACCAAGAGTAATATATACCATTTTTAAGAAAATCAAAACCATCTCCATTTACCCTGTGATGATTACCATTACACTGCGGGCAATCATTTCCTTTGTCAGACAAGTCCTGGTCCAGCAACTTCATAATAGCTCCTTAATGGAAGTTAGGATAACTCTGTTTTTGGAACATGGAATGTCTCCATTTGAGCAGACCAAGGCAGTCTTTCCTTGAGGGGAAAGTGGTTGCATGACATTCTGTATTAGGTCAAAGCCATGGGGGGGGGGCTTGCACCTTTTGGATATTCATAATGCCATTTGTCAAAAGACTTGTTCCACTTTCCTCATGTACCCTCAGAGTGCAGTACAATATAACAGTTATCACATTGACTTGTGTTGAGAAGATTGTGTTTCATAATTCTAGGTAAGGGTGGACAGGTAAGGGTCAATATCCTATATGCAGCTTCCAGCACTTCATTGGCATCAACTAGCCCATGGAGATTTCAGGCAAGGATGAACAGTGGGGATGGGATTTAATCATGTATTGGTATTATTTAGCATTACAGCACTGTCTTTTCTGCCTGATCTTATACCAAACAGAATCAAGGCAGGGTTACCTTGAGCTTCCTTGTCACACTTTTCCCTGAGTTCTTGTTTTTCCTGCCTTAACTGCTCACCTACTCCTTCTTCCAGGTTAGCTCCAAATTCCTTTATACTATGTCGCTGGACAGCCTTCTGAAACCATTCAGAAAGTCCCTTGTTTCTTTAAACATTGCTGACAACTTCTCTCAATATTTCCTTGAACATAGTTGCTAGGCCTGATATAAACAAGAATACTCAACGTTTCCCAGAACTTTTGAAATTCAAATAGGATAAAAAGCAGTAACACACAGTTTGAATAATGCTTCAGAAAAGAATACTGTGAAGTATTCTGGATCTTATTTGCCTTTGAAAAATGTAAAAAAAGTAATGCTAATCTAAATTACATCTGGGTTGTATCCACAAATAGAGTCTGCTAAGCGAGACACTAAGTCAAGGACTTCATTCAGGAGAGATGGAAAAAAGGAGTGCATATCTCTGGGAAAATAAACATTCTGTGTTACAGCTATGTCACCCTTTTCTTGACGGTGATGTTTTTTATTTGATTAAAAGTGTTAAAAACCTAGCCAATCCATTTGCCTCAAGATATATATCTGTACAAACAGTCTTGAAGATGTTTGAGTTTATGTTGTTTTTTTATTTTGGAATATTGTATTCCTGGCAGGTCATGGCTCAAAAAAATTGCCAAAACCATTAAGGTTTTTCATTGCAAACTCCCCATCTCTTTCCAGAAGACATTAGCAAAACTTGGGAATAAAAGAAAGATCAAACAGGGATTTTCTATGCATGGTTCATGTATTAATAATACACAATGCAAATTGAGATATGTTTCCTTACAAGTAAATTATACTGAGTCCTAGGCTAAATATTGCAGCTATAAAAGCAAATTAATTCAGTTCTCAAGCCTCCTACATGTAGGGCTTTTTTTTAATGACAGTAAAGGTTAGAGGTGCAGCTTGATAAAGGACATCCAAATTCCTTCATGGTCAGATCCTCAGATCTGGAATATAAATTGGAACAATCAAACAAACAAGAACTGAGCGACAGCTTCTCAGCCCAAATCCCAGAATAGTCTAAAAGAATTTCATCACAGTAATTGCCCCAATTTCATTTGATTTTTTTTTAAAGGAAAAAAGTTTTTGGTCATGCTGATTTAAAAAAATAAAAAAGCTGGTGCCCCAGATTAAAATTATATATTGTAGCAGTAGTCAAAATCTTGCATAGTTTCTTAGAAATGTAGCTATCTAGCTCAGAGGTCTCCAACCTTTCCGAGCTCAAGGACTGGAGGGAAGGAGAACAGCTTCAAAATTGATGCATGGGCGCGTGCACGCACGCGCGCACGCACACACACACACATGGGGCCATGCACACTGGCATGGCATTAGCAGCCCCATTCGCACATTCAGCATGTGCTGGTGCCATACGCATGCGCAAATGGCTATGCACACCCCACAGCGGCTAGCAGCCAGTTTGCGCATGCACCAATTGGCTGTGCAAACCACCCGGGCTAGCAGCACATGTGCAAATGGGGCCGCAGGCACTAGCGCGAGTGGGGACCCCTGATCTAGCTCACATTTCATCTTCACAGAACCCATTAGTTTTAGGTCATTTCAACTAGGGTGGAAAAATGATTTGAATTCTTTAAAAATCTTCTAGAGAAGAAAACCAGCAAGTCTGAGCTACCTTAACTAAACTCTTTCTTCTCAGGCATTGATCAAAATCTATAGCAATAAAAATGACATCTGTTTATTGCTGAAGTATTCATCACCTCTATTCTGCAGTTATAGATAATATTTCTAATTAATAAAACTTTAATTAATAGAGTTTTGCTCATGAATTTGGATTTATTCACAAATACACATTTGTAAGTGCATTTTCCCAATTTTTAAAATACACTTTGCTATGGTGTTTAAAGCAAGAATAACATTGCACAATGCAAGGAATGTGGAAATAATGAGTATTTTAATCTTCAGATTAATTCAGGTATTGTGGATAAGATTGGTTCCATTCAAAATACCAAACAAATGAAATCATTAAGCACTGCTGACTACTAAGCCCAGTGTGTATTCAATATATCCAATATTCAAAAGGTTTTAAGTTTTTCTCTAATGCATCAAGTTGATTTGTTAGCATGTAAGGAAATATATTATGGATGGATAATGTGAATTGTAAACACTGCCTTGTAAGTGGATTATGTAACTGCATCTATTCCTTAAAATTCTTTTGTAAGTTTTGAACAATATGTGCATCAGAGCCAGGCCTAATAACCAATAAAGTAGGCTAGCAGAAGATTAGAGTTATCCTTTCAAAGCAGCAAGTTCTCAGATTTTTAGTGTAATAAATATATTTTTGTAAACTAATCTTGATCATTTAAGTCATGTCTACTACTGATCATAATTTATCTCTGATAATTTTGGGATCCAATCTCTCAGGATGATAGAGAGGCAGAAGAAATTTGTAACAGCTACAAACATTCACTGGAGCTTTTCCAATTCCTGAATAATTCTGGTTCGTTCCCAGCTGTAATTCAACTGCAAATGTACACGAAGGAACCGCTTTGTAAACTGGGTTGCCAAAGCAACCATTTTTAAAACTACATCTGGTCTGATTTAATCTCAAATTCCAATTAGATCTATTCAGTCAGTTTAAAATTTTGTCAGGCAACTCTTAGTAACACTCAAATTTTGTATATTATGACTATCCAATGAGAGTCAATGGAACAAGTGACTAGCAGCTGTAGGATTTTTCAAACCGACATCCTCACATACCAAGAATACTGTGGGGATAGTGATCTATGTCTGAGGAAAAATATTTCATGTTTTTGCTGAATGCATGACTAGTGGGGTGGGGGGTCAAATGCATTCCAGGGGGTTGTGAGTCTCTTTCTTTTATGCACATGACATACATTGCAGGCACTTCTCCATCTAATTCTTCAATTCAATCCAGCACAGTCAGAATTTTATTCACTTGCCTCTACTCTCATTATGAAACCTCAAAGTGCCCGAGCAAAAAGGTAATGAACAAGTGACAAGTCATTCAGAATTTAGCCCTTGATTGTGCAAGGCTCCATCAGATCAACTTTCTTCTTTCAGATTTTTATGGCAGCAAACCTTTGCTCTGTATTATTTTGTGCTTGCATACTTTACCTGCTGTCTATCTACTTTTCTTGATCCTCAAAAAATAAAGAGAAAAAAAATAATTTATTCGTTAGCCTATGTAAATAAATAATTAATAGTTCTGAAGCAATTTGGACCAGTTATGACTGTTTGGCAGCATAAAATTGATTCAACAATTTCAGAGGTCATGAAGTAACACAGCTGAACTGGTTCAAAATGGGTTGGATATTTTTGTACAAGTGTTTTAATGGTATAAATTGGTTTTTATAAGGTATATTTTGGTACTGATTTTTTCCCCTCACATTGAAATTTTTACCATCCTTTGATTAACTAATTTAAGCAAAGATTTCATATATCCCAAACTAATTTTTAACTTACATATCTCTGGATTCTATATCTGCCTGGATAATTCTGTACGCCGCTCTGAGTCCTTTGGGATTGGGCGGCATATAAATAAAATTAAATACAAAATACAAATACAAACTGCCTGTCGGTCTATCTATCTACATTGTTTAATTAACAGTGCAATACATGAGTTTTTTCAAAAAAGAACCCTGAATTTACTTCAGCAAAATTTGATCATATTTAGGTCCGATTTCAAATTTCTGGCTTTCATAAAGACTCAGAAGCAATTTTCCAATGCTATGCTCTACCAACTTTTATGTTCACATCCCACAACAACATATCAGAAAGAATTTTAATGGGACCTACAAGGATATTCCTGGAGCTCTGACTAACCATCTTCTACTTAGTTTCCAAAATGCACAATTCAGGTAATCTAGGTCCCATTGTCTCAAGCACTGGAACAATCATAATTGGATTACAGCTTCATGGATTCTGTACTCAGTTCATATGCCTTTGGCTCTCCCAGTTGTGTAAGAGACAACCCCATTGGTCCCTAATGGCACCATTTTAGTCACCGTGGATACTGAGGGCACTATACATCAGAATCCCATAAGCATGGATTTTAAGCCATCAGGGATATTACTGATGTCAGTATTGCACATAATGCCACCAGATTGTGATTTTGTACTCACCCATAACTATTTTAATTTTTGATAACATATACTTTCAAGTCAATAGTACAACCATGCCACAGGCATAGCTCTACTATATGCCAAGTTCTTCATGACTGATCTAGAACAATGCTTCCTCAACTCTTACTGTACTCCTTAGAACCTTCCCTTTACCTGAATTTCATTTCTGAGAGTTTTATTATTTGGTCCAAGAAAATAAATTCCCATCGAATTCCATCAAGACTTCAACAATTTCCACTCCACCATACACCTTAACCTCAACCTATCTACAGTACAAGTCCACATAACAAGTCACAGTAAAAACATTCTAATGCACATCATATTATACAATAAATCCAGACTTTCTTGCTTAACTACATGATTCCAGTTTCCACTAGAACCCAAGAGACAACTCTCATGTCTATTGCCAGGCTTTATGTTACAACCATATTTAATTTGACCCACTTGACAGAGATGCTCAACTGATGGACTTAGACTACTACCTAGCAAGAATAGGGGACAAATCAGTAAAGCTAGATCAATTCCCAGGGGGATTTATTAAAAAACACATAACAAAGCAGAATGAAATGTCACCTGTCATCTGTAAGTCACAGCTCAAACCTGTATTAGTAATAAATTGTGCCATTGTATAGAGCTTATATTTGGTAACCTAGTTGAAATGTAGAGTTCTGCCAAAATGCAGCAATCTAGTCCTTGAAAAATTTTAGATTTCTGAAAAGATAGACAACCTATCACTGTTTTTTTTTCCTTGATAGCTGGATATGATGTTTTATTCCCTTCATTCTTGGTAGTCAAGCTGCAAAATTCATCTAATTATATGCATATTCCCAGTGAGCCCAGTCTGTGAGAATGTGGCTCAAAGGAAGCCGAGGTGGCGCAGCAGTTAGAGTGCAGTACTGCAGGCCACTTTAGCTGACTGTGTTCAGCAGGTCAGCGGTTCAAATCTCACCGGCTCAAGGTTGACTCAGCCTTCCATCCTTCCAAGGTAGGTAAAATGAGGACCCAGATTGTTGGGGGCAATGTAAATATATATATATATATATATATATATATATATATATATATATATATATATATATATATATATATATATATATATATATATATATATATATATATACATTGCTTACTGGTGTACACTGCTTAGAGAGTGCTTGCACTTAAAGCGGTATATAAGTCTCATAAATAAATAAATAAATAAATAAATAAAATAAATAATGCCAAAGAGCTTTTTAAACAGATGCCTGAAAGGAGAAAGCTTTTGCATGTGCAATTACATATGCATTCTATGGAACTCATATACGTATAACATTTGTCTTGCAGAAGTCTACCAAGAGTTCTCAAAGCATTACATCCTTTGAGAGGTAACAACACGGATTGGGTTGATTAGGAATGTTGGCACTCTGAATGCTGGCCTTATTTCTCAACATCTGAATAAGAATAGAGCCTCCAGAAAGGGAGGAAGGAAGAACTAAGTACGAGGCAAAACTTAACATCAATTGTATTTTGTTTAGAGATAATGCTGAAGAATGTGAACTTCTAAAATTTGAAGTTTATGATAAGGGGAACAAATGTATCTGCCAAATTTTATGGTATTCTCCTTATCAGAGATATGATAAAATCTGATCATTTGGCACTGCATGAAATCGGCGATGTACCAGTGCCATCCAAATATAAAAGAAATGTTTCATGCATCTTCGTCCAGTTTCTCATTATTTTTTGTGGTGTGTGTGTGTGTGTGTGTGTGTGTGTGTGTGTGTGAGAGAGAGAGAGAGAGAGAGAGAGAGAGAGAGAATATTGCTAATTCTTGGATAATTCTCTGCATTGCAGAAAGCAGGAAAAATAATTTGTGATCCTCAGAAATTGTTGAATTTAAACTTCTAACAATCCCCATTAGTGAGCGCAGTAATGAGAGATTCACATTTAATTACAATTTCAGCTGTCAAAATTCAATTTCCT
Organism: Crotalus tigris; assembly: GCF_016545835.1. Classification (NCBI taxonomy): domain Eukaryota; kingdom Metazoa; phylum Chordata; class Lepidosauria; order Squamata; family Viperidae; genus Crotalus; species Crotalus tigris. The sequence goes on from NW_024097600.1 coordinate 25,112, forward strand.
GTGGCGCACCTAACATTTGTAACTCTCTCATTGTATGTTTCTATCATCAAAAGCTACAAAGATTAGATCATGGATTCTTATATGCAGCATTAAACCTTTAAACTGGTATTTGAGCAGACTCACTAATACAAATGGTGGGGAAATGCTTTCAATTCACATTTATGCCAGCAAACTATTGAATAGCAATATTTAAGAATAATATCATAAATGTCAAAAAAAGTAACACTATCAGTGAAAAACATATCTGCAATCTCAAGATACGCCCTTGATCGTAAGAAATGGCCTTACCTATTTCAAGTACAATTAAGCCAGTTGATGCTAGAACATTTTTAATAAGGTCAAATATCTACATATCCCCTTGTTTGCCACTGTGATAAGATATCAGCTCTCCAAGTCTTTCCCAACATTTGCCATTTGCTCCTAGAACTGCCAAGGCTCAAGCTGGAGATCTTTTGCTATGCTTGGGAAACATGTGCTTTGCTACTAAGCTACAATCTTAATGGAAAGAAGGAGGGTGTCATGGTTCTGACAGACGAAACTCTTCAAAGAACTTTGAGGCATTGTTTACCTTAAAGAATCTTTATTTGAGTAGCATAGCATAGGCACATACATAAGCGAAGCCAAAATCTGGATTCCTCTCCCCTTAGCACAGACATGTCAAACACAAAGCCTGGGGGCTGGATGCAGCCCGCAAAGTGGTTTCATGTGGCCCCCAAAGCCATCCTGGAAACAATGAGGAAATGGCCCCCGCTACCTTGGCCCTGGTCCAGGTCAGCTGGGAGCCAATGTACAATTTTGTGGTGGCCATCTTGGCACTTGCCCCGGTCCCACCCCCTTCTGCAAGAGACGCTCAGATCTGTCCCACTCCTGCCCAGGCCCCCATAGGAACCCTTGATGCAAATGATGTAGAACTGGCCACGCCCACCCAGTAGGCCACACTCACTCCATCCACACCCACCCAGTAGGCTGCACCCACTCTGGCTACACCCACCCAACCCCCCCCCTAGGGCAACCACAATGCTGATGCAGCCCTCCGTGAAATTGGGTTTGACACCCCTGCCTTAGCACATAGTATCAAACACAATTCTCTCCTCTAATTAATAGTCATAAATCACATTCTCCAATTAGTTTGAAATGCAGGCTTTCCCTCCTTTACTCCAACTCTTATCATCTCTTATTTCAAAACCCCTGAGTGCACACACTATTACAATATTGTTATGTCTCACTAACTCCCATCACATTCCTCCTCCTCCCCCAGTATCATCTGATTCTAAGAGTTTATTTATTTATTTATTTATGAGACTTATATACCGCTTTAAGTGCAAGCACTCGCTAAGCGGTGTACACCAGTAAGCAATGTATATATATTTACATTGCCCCCAACAATCTGGGTCCTCATTTTACCTACCTCGGAAGGATGGAAGGCTGAGTCAACCTTGAGCCGGTGAGATTTGAACCGCTGACCTGCTGAACACAGTCAGCTAAAGTGGCCTGCAGTACTGCACTCTAACTGCTGCACCACCTCGGCATAAAAGCATAAAAAAGAAAAAGGCTGCATCTCCATATGTTGTCAAAGCAAGAACATCCAATGTTAACAGTGTTGACAGAGGCCTTAATGAAGACATGTCATCTATGTTTGTTCTTTTAGTGATTAACTGGATTCAGAACCCTTCCTCTTCCTCTTTCCTTGCAGAAAGCACTGATGGTGATAATGGTTTCATCCAGACCTCTCTGGGCTGCTCAGAACAGCTCATTAAAAATTAGCCCCTAGGTGCATCCTTTTCGTTGTTGTACTTTGTTAGTTTGATTTGTATTTTGCTTTTGCTTTAGGAACTCTGCCTTAATTTTTATTCCTAGAAGTGTGCTGTGAGAGACTGACTGGCTGGCCCAAGAGCATCTCTGTGCTCTTCTAGGAATAAAAATTCCTAGAAGAGAGAGGTTGGGCTGAGAGAGACTGACTGACTGGCCCAAGGTCATCCATGTTCACCTTGCCAGTTATATAGCATCCAATTAAAATATCATCTTCTTAATTAGTTATCTAAATTGGATGGCCCAAAGCCAGAAAAATGAAAGAGAGGCTGGGATTTTTTATTTTTTGTTGGGATTTTTGTTAGAGAATATGGTCAGCTATCATCTTGAATTCATGGACACAAACATCTCATATAAGAGGTGACTTCATTTCTCATGTAGCAAATAACTGTTCCAGCTTTCTTATATGGAAATCAAGACATTCATCAAAGGGGGACCGACTGTCTCATGACATTTGCACTGCAGCTGCCCATGTTTATGTTGGCAACCTTGCCACTGGCGAGCCTTCGGGCAGCAAATCCTAATAAACCCAATCTCTCTTACCAAAGGTCTGCCTGTTCTCTTATCCTCTAGGTCAGGGGTCTGCAACCTTGACAACTTTAAGACTTCTGGACTTCAGCTCCCAGAATTGAAATAGGTGGGCTACTCTGATCAGGACAAATACACTTCTTGTTTTCCCATTTTAAGGAAGGGAAACTATGGAAAATCACTCTCTTGCTGTCTATCAGTTTTCAACTTTAAATGTCCAAATCCAGGAGTTTCAGGATGTAGATCCCACAGACTCTGTTTCAGAACATGCAGCTTTTTTCAGTCCCCTGAATTGCACTTGGCTTTAAATTTAGACCTCCGTAGGACATGGGGGCAAAACAGTGATGAAAATGGAGCTAGCGTTGAAAATAGAAATATTTTCTGCACTTTGTGGAAAGTCAAGGATAAAACGTAAAACTTTTGAAAAGACTATTTTTTTTTCTTTTAAACTGAATTTCAGCTAAGCTTTTCTTCAAGAGTGCTGTCCAGTCTACCTGGGGTTTCACATAAAGAGCCTTTAAAAGGGAGGACCCTAAAGGGAACTTTAGGTTGCCCACCAGCAGAGTTCCTAATAAAAACTGCTCTGGTTTTCAGTGGCATAAGTAAGTGAGCTTTGGAATTATAATAGAAATAAAGCTAATCAAAGACAGAGTAGAGGAATTCCAAGATGAGGTATAGATTTTTTAAAGTTCTACTCATACTATATGCAGCTATTAATTTAATTTGACATTAATATCCAATATATGAAATATACTTTCATATTCAAATTCTATGCGGATGTAAATTGTCTCTTACTTCTGTTTGCTATGTTAAAACATAAGCATTTTGTCTGCCATTCTGCTAGTAGACCTGCAGACGAGATACCACACATTGCTGTTTAATATTGAATTGAATTCATAATGTTCTTTTTAGCAGTATTCTGGATGATTGATACCCCAACCATCAGATTATTCCAGACCAATTGCTTCTGACAGCTGAAACCAAAAGAGCTGATTTCTGCAAAAAAAAAAAAAAATTGGAAATCTTGAGGTCGCAATTTTCTCCCAAAGGCTGCATATAATTAGAATGTTTGTCTTTCTTCTTTTCTTTTGGTTCATTAAAATTTTGGGGTCTTTCTTCACTTACCTTATAATTTAAAATCATTCAGAGATGAGTCAAACGGAATGTTATCCAAAGTTGCCCATAGCCATAACCAACCTTGGCTCTTATGTTAAAATACAGACTATTAGGGTTTTTGCTATTAGATAAATTATTTAAAATAGAACCTTTCCTTTGTTCTGCTGAGACTGAATTCATATTTTTAGTAATTTATGTTCCCAGTACAAAAATGCAACTCAATTGAAAACTGCATGGTCAACTTCAAAGAAAAAAAAATAAACTTCCCTTTTTTAAAGTGGGCTTTGTCTATGTGTAACAGTTTTGGATCAGACTTAACAAGACAAAAAAATGACATGATGGCAAACACTTTACCAGTCAATATTCTTGTTCATACTGGCAAAGATGTTCTGGCAAAAAATGGTTCCCCTATTTTATTTCATCTTTCTCAGTATCATCCCACATCAACTTCCTTCCTGCTACTGCAGAAAGGTCCTTTTGTCATCACCATCTCCTTGGGTAAATGAATGAATGAATGAATGAATGAATCACAAGCCTCTCACTGATGACTGACACTTGACTCATCTCAAGATCCTCACTTGACACACCCACACCTGAAGCCCTTATAAACAGAAGAACACTGACATTGACATCCCCTAAACTCCGCTGAAGTTGTTACCTAATCTGGTAACAAAACATTCAGAAATCGACCCACAAGCTTGGAGAATGAACCTTCATCCTCATCCCACACCCAAGTACAGATATTTGCCATTATTACAAATATAGCTTCCTTTTTGTTATTCACAACAAGAGTCACTGGGAATCAGACAGTGTAAAAATTAAATAAACCAACAAAATGATTTAGAAAGGAGCATGTGTAGGCTTGCATGTGTGGGCAACCAATATTTGGGGAGACATTAGCATTAGCTGTTGTGCATTTGCCCACAATAGTAACCCCTCTGTTTGGCACTTTAAGGCTCTAAATTGTATCCATGGTATCCTTTTGGGTTTGGAGCTGGTAGTATAGTATTGCACTGGTTCAGCTGCCTTCTTCAAGCCTGGTTGCAATCAGTGTTGAGAGGTCCAACCCCTGGTCACTCCTTTGTGGGTTCCATATTCTCTCTGCTCCTTATTAACATCTACATGAAATGGGCAAGATATTGTTACCATGAAGTGGGATATTATCAGGATGCTGATGATACACAGTTTTATATCTCCATCCCCAGGGATTCAAGCTATGCTGTGACTGCCCTTTCTCAGTGCCTGGGGGCTGAATGGACCTGGAGTCTGGCAAGACAGAGTGGCTGTGGGTGCAAGAGACTTCAGGATCTAGTTGCTTATCATCTTTAGTTATGGATGGAGTTGCACTATTCCAGACAGCCCCAGTGCACAGCCGGAGGTTCTCCTGGACTCACAATTGCTGCTTGAAGAGCAAGTGGCAGTTGTGGCTAGGAGGGCCTCTGCACAACTTTGTGTTATGTGTAGTTGTGCTCTCACCTGGATTGTGAGGCTCTGCACACAGTCACTCATGCCCTAGTTATTTCAGTTGGATTACTGCAGTGCAGTTTACATAGGGAATCCCTTGGATGGTATTCAGAAACTATAGCTGGTGCAGAATACAGTGGTACACACATTTCTTGGGGCCGCTTATATAATATTGCTGTTACACAAGCTGCATTGGTTACCATTTTGCTTCTGAGTCCAATTCAAGATGTTGGTTATTACTTTAAAACCCTTCATGTCATGGGCCCAGGGGTATCTGAGGAGCTGTCTTATCCCACGGGACTAGCCTGCCCCATGCAAACCACTTGGAAGAAATCTTCTATGGATGGTGTCTGCTAAGGAATTTTGGCGGGCAGAGTCTAGGAAAAGAGCCTTTTCCACTGTGATCCCAACCCTGTGGAAAACTCTATCACCAAAGTCAAGAACTGCTCCCATCCTTTTGGCCTTCTGGAAGAGTATTAAAACTTGGCTTTGCTGATTGGCTTGGGACCCCAAGGGAGGCACTAACTGTTGGAGGTGGTTGACGACCTAAGAAGACCTTATCCCTCTACTGTCTGTCTCTTGATTCCTGGTCTTTTGCATAGTTTTTTTTTAAAAAATCTATTTATATTTTTATGATTTGCAAGCTATCCAGAGTTCCCTTATTGGGGAGATGAGTGGCATATAAATTCATTCATTCATTCATTGTTTGTTGTTTATTTAATATTGCTCTATGAAGCTGAGACTTTGCTGGGCACTTTCATTTTATCAGAGGGCCTGAAGAGAGCCCATTTTAGCCCTGACACACTTGGTAGAAATCAAATTGTGAGGAAGATTGCAGCTTTCTTTGGCTGCATGCCTGAATGCAGGACAGCAAAGGATAGAGTAGGCCAGGCCATATGAACACTAAATGAAGGAGAACACTTTGAGAGAAAGGGAGCAACATGAGCTATCAGAGATGGGATGATCGGAATTTTTGTCTAATGGCATTTAGAAAGTAGCAAGTTCCCTATTTTGGCCTCATTCTTTTCATATTTTATAAAATGTGCTCTCTGTTCTTCATCGGCATGCATGTTATTGCTCAATTGTTGCATTCCTGAGTATTGTTGTAAAAACATTCCCAGTAGGGGTGCTCAGATAATGAAATCTCCTTCCTTTGGGCAGGAGATATCACTGCCTCCCACATGTATCTTGTGACAGATCCAAAACAGAACTGTAACCCATTGGGTTATTAATAATTAAATATCCACATTTGATTTAATCTTTTCTTTGACTCTGAGCTGACTTTTGCACCTGACTTAGGTTTGTTTTGGAACGTTGCTTTGACCAAAAAAAAAGGATTAAAATAAAAATATATTATTACTATTGTTTTTTTTATATATATATAAGCATTGCTTGGACATTCTATAACTAAAATGAGCATCAAAATAAAATATGGTATCAAAACAGTGGTGGGATTCAAATATGTGAACAACCGGTTCTCTATGTGGATGCTGCTTCCAGAAGTCCATTCTGGGTCTGGGCAACAAAATATTAGCTACCGGTTCTGCCAAAGTGGTGCGAGCTGGCTAAATCCCACCACTGTACCAAGAGCAATATGAACAGAGTCCTGGTGGATCAAGCCATTTAGCCATGAATCCTATTCTCTCTCAAACAATTACTTATGAGACCAGGAATATTTCTTTCTACTGTTAGCCCATACAAACAGAATTTCACAGTATTCTTCTAGTCAGGAATATGAAGTTTCACTAAATAAGAATATGGTTATTTTACTTCTCTGTTTGTTCAGTCTCAATTGAAATAGGATAGCCATCACTATATCTTGTGGATTGTTTGAATTACAGATTGAGCCTACAGCTTATACCTCTACCCTATTGGAAAGAACTGGTTATGTGGACAGAGGAAATATGACTTTTATTCACCACCATATCTTTGCCTTCTGTGCTAGTTGTGCCCATTCCTGGATTGGCGTGCTCTACTTACTGTCACTCATGCCCTAGTCACCTCCAAACTGGATTACTATAATGTGCTCCACATGGAGCGGCCTTTGAAGAGTATTTGGAAGCTTCAGCTAGTGCAGAATGCAGTAATGTGAGCAGTTAGCCATGCTCCAAGTTACACCTCTGCTCCATAAGCTGCATTGTTTGCCAATTTTGCTTCTGGTTCCAATTCAAAGTAGTAATTTTAACCTTTAAAGTCCCTCATGGCATGGAATTGGGCTATCTAAGGCACTGTAACCAAGTAAAGCAGTCCCTTTGTTCAAATGAGAAGAATATAATATTTTTCCTTATTTAGTTAGAAAGTGGCTGAAGGGTATAAGTGAATATCTTGCCTTCTATTATGTTTTAAAGCAAATTCTTGTTCTTCAGAATGAAAGAGGACTAGTAGAAAAAGAAATGCAGGAAAAATTATGCCAGGGTCTATGTTGAACTTAGGATGGGAGCATGCTTCTCAGAAAAATCCATCAAAGGTACAAGCCCAGTACAGAACCCACCACCATCAAGATCAGAGAGGTGATTGATTGGTTAGTTGATGTGCCATCAGGTTGATGTCAACAATTAGCAACCACATAGCTAGATTTTCTTCAGGAGAAACTATCCACAACCTTCAGAGAATCCAATGGTGACTCCATCACTGCTGTAACTGACTCTGCTCACCTTGCTGCTGGTCATCATCTTTTCTTTCCTTGCATTCTTCTCAGCCAGAGGACTAAATCTTCACATAATGCATCCAAAATATAATCTGAACTTGATCATTTATGCTACAAGATTGATTTCTGCTATCATCAAGTTCCTTATTTTCTTGGGTATTCTCAGGAGTTGTCTCCAGCCTTAAAGTTCAAAAGCATCAAAACAGTATGCCGTTTCTTCACAGTCCAACTTTAACTTCCACAGAACATCCCAGGAAAAAACAATTGTCTGCACAAGTCTAATCTTTGTACTTAAAGATACATCACAGCATTTGAATATCTTTTCCAAGGCCTTCATGACTGTTTTACCAAGTGCCAATCTGTGACATATTTCTAAACTGACTGTGCCTTTCCTATTGATGGTTGATCCTAAAAGGCCAAAGTTATCTACCATTCTGATATCTTCAGTGTCAGTTCTAAAGCTGATTGCTGTCTCTGTTGTCATTTTTTTGATCTTCTTTATATTTAATCTTAGTCACATTTTTTTTTACTAGGCTTCTTGGTTTTCATTAATAGAGCTTGCAGATCAACTGCATCTTCAGTTATCAGAGTTAACAAAGAGCATAATCAAACATTTGTCCTTATAGCAAGAAGGGGTTCCCTGTTTGGAGTTAACAGAAGACAGCAAAGCAAATGACTTATCTTTCCCCAGGCAATACTTCTTTATAGCTGAATTTCAGAGAATAGATGACTAAATGTGAAGTACAATGGAACATATTCATCTCTTTGCGTGCATGCACACATGGATGTGTATACCTCCAAACTTTATAATTCCAGAGGTGACAGGTTTTCCTACCTGTGTGATTGCATTGCAGATTCATCAGACCCCTTTCATATATATATATGAAACTCAATCCAATCCAATCCAATCCAAACTCAATCTCATACTAAGAAAAAAAAATTATATCTGTTTTAATACATTTTATGGTTTCGCCCATTACTCAGGAACCAATGGTAAGGGGTTTTTTTTATCAAAAGGCCAATTATATAATTTCTAGATTAATGAAAATTGTGTGTAAAATGAATATATTATAGTAGGTAAGATTGCTTGCAAAATATATACTTTAGACAAAATTGTGTGCATGATGAAAAATGAGGACACTTTGATGTTCATGACAACGTCAATAAAACCACAAATTGATGGAAATGAAATGTGAATTTCTTAGAAGAAAGCTTGGTGAGAGAAGGGTCCAGGATATTCCATATAATTCCATGTTACCTTTTTTCTTGGCACATAAGCATATTGCCATTCCGATTTGCAGCCAGCCATCATTTTTAGTTCTTAAAAGTACAAACACAGCCTAGACAAAGTTGTTGCTATAAAGATGGCGCAAGAGGTCACTGCTTTGTAGCATACTAGTTTGCTAATTTGCTTTTATTCAAATAATGCAGAATTTTTTAAAAGTCAAGCATTACATTGCTCAACCCTGATCAATGTTTTTCATGTTCTTCGGATGAGAAACAGCTTTACTGTACTTGGAAAAGCCATACAACTTCTGTCATGGAAAACATTTTTCTTCCACATTTATCAATTCTATCTCAAATTTCATATTTTCAGTTTTCAACAAATCTGCTTTTATAGATAAATGGGTTTAAAGCATGCTGACTGTCTCCTGATCGCCTTTTTTAAAAAGTTGGTACCATTCTGGCTTCTTTTTAATGATCTTAAAGTCAATTTTACTGACAAGTCACATATTTGTAATAGAAGACCATCCATTTACATTTGCATTAAGATTCTTGAGCAAATATTCCCCAGACTCAGTGACTTATATTGTTTTAAGACTTTGAAACCCTGGGGATGATGGACCATAACTTCCATCATCCTTGACTATTAACCATGCTGGCCGGGACCACTCTTACTTGGACTGTAATAATATCTAAAAGTTTCCAGGTTCTCTGTCATTGTTTTTGAATTTCACCATTCAGGTTTTTTCCCCATAAAGATATGATTTGGGAGAATATGAGTATGATTTCTATCATTTATGCCATGAGTATAAAGCCAGCATTTCAGTAGATCAAGCATTTTCTACTACAGTATATGCTTCTACTGTATATATTAATCACTACATCTGTTTCACTGTGGTGGTTTTATTTGCCATATTTTTTGCCCTTTCATTTATTTTTTTTAGAGTTCGTGAGAGATGCATTAGCCCGTATATTCTCTTTAACAATTTCTTTATTGTTATATAACTTTTATTATTTTATCAATGTATAAAATACAAAGAAAAATAAAAGTAGGAAATCAAGGGAAGAAAAAAAGAAAGGGGGAAAGAAAATATGAGGTACAAGGGAAGAAAGAAAAAAGTGTTGACTTCAAAATCCTTTTAGCACAGTACAAGGTAACAACATTACACTCTCAACTACACATTAGGGTGTCAAACTGCCGGCCCGCAGGTCGGACACATCACATGGAAGCCGTGCCCACTCCATTGCCGGCAATGGCAAAACCAGCCGGATACATTGCGCGACATCATGTGACGTCATGCGTTTCACATGCCTGCATTAGTATATGACTAGCCATCTCTATAACAACAAATCTATCTAATTAGCAAAACCAAAGTTTCCCTTTTTTCATCACAAGAACAAAATCCAAATAAAAAACATATATTCTCCTCTTTGAATAGAACAATCAGTTTAATCGTTTCTGCTTGACCTTCCTTGCTGTTGAAATAATATGTATTTCTATTTGCACATTTGCATTATTATCTTTATAAACTGTCACCATTTATATTAACCAAATTCACCGTATTCTTTCAGATTCTTTAATCTTAAGGGAAAAATATTTTTTTTCATCCATTTAAAACACTAAGCTTTTCTTTAAAAACATTTCTAAAATTAAAACATCATTTGACAATTTCTTTGATTTGCTATACCTTCTGAACATGTTGATATTTTTTTCCTAATATATTGTCTAATGAAATGTTCAATATTTCTAAAGTAAAATAATCTTTAGACGTGGTGAAAAGATTTGCAACAAGTTGAATGGCCTAAATAATCAAAGAAAAAAGGGATTTAGAAAGGTCAACTGCTGTGTGTATTATTGTGTTTTATACTGTTTTATAATTTTTACATGATGTAAACTGGTCAGAGTTGCTACACGAGATGGACTATATAAATTGAATAAATACATTTTGTAGAGTACAAGATGCACTGTTCTGTTTGTTAATATCACATCATTCTGAAAATTAAGATTGCTATATTGATTCATAAGGAATTAGTGGCCATTAGATACCGATTACTTCCACAAGATTTCCCTTTGTTCCATTTCAATGTCTCATTGATGGAATTAAAATAATAATTATTAAAACTATTACAGCAATTACAATCCAAATAATATATTTCTCAAATGTCTGAAAAATTGGTCAGATTTCATATCAAGATTTGAAAAAGTACTGGCAAATCACAAGAAATGAAATGTTGACACTCTTATTTTTTAAATCTGTTTTCCATGGCACTCATTCCTATTTAATTCCAGGGATATTATCAAAACTAAAATGAGGCCAAGCAGAAAAAAATATTGGAAAATAATTCCCCAACGGCCCATTTTTATTTTGAATGAAGAATCGTTTTGACAAACAAGCAAGATAATTTTGATTGAAAGGATTATTTATTTGTCATTGTTTATTCAATTTTGTTAAGATAATTCAAGACATCTATCGTCTCCATTGAGCAGTATCCTTGCTGTTTGTTTATTGTAAATTGCTTGAATTGCGTTTATAAAATTTTTGCCAAAGTCCATTTCCATCAATTGTTGAAACATAAATTGCCAGGTTAAGTTGTCAAAGGCTTTTTGTGCATAAAGAAATATGAGAGCCATCTGTTTCCCTGGATGGTTTTCATAATATTCCAAAACATTCAAAATGATCCTTAAGTTATTCTTTATCTGTCTTCTAGGCAGAAAGCCATTTTGGTCTGGATGAATAAATTCAGTCAAAAATTTCTTCATTCTTTCTGCCATTATTGAAGTAAAGATTTTATAATCCACATTCAATAACGATATTGGTCTATAGTTTTTGATTTATGTAAGATCAGTATCTTCAGTATCAGTATCAGTATATTATCAAAGTAATATTAGCTTCAGTCCACGAATTTGGTATTTTTCTCTCTGAAAAAAATTTAATTGCACAATTCCTTCAATATTGGACTTTCTACATCTTGTAAAGCTATGTAAAATTCTGCAGGAAGTCCATCAGGCCCCGAAGTCTTATCCTTCTTCTGCCTTTTTATTGCCTCTGTGATCTCTATAATTGTTATCATCTCATTTAAAATATGTCGCATATTCTCTGGCACCTTTGGGAGATCAGCTCCTTTTAAATAATCTTGTATTGCCTCTTTGGAAACCACCTCCAACTTATAAAGTGTCTCATGTCCTTAGTGATTTTTTTCATTACATCGTTGTGGCAGTATACCTCGCCTTTTAAGTCTTGTAGCTTGCTTATCATTCTTTTTTCTCTTTCTTTCTTCAATCTATATGCAAGCCATCTTCCCGGTTTGTTGGCGTTTTCAAAAAAGTTCTGTTAAGATCGTTTAATCTGATGTGCCATTGCATCCATCTCAGTTAAATTTAATTTATGTTTTATTAATTCCATTTGTATCTTCAGCTTTTTCTTTTGTGGATCAATTCGCAACTTGGATTCCAATTTGATAAGTTCTTCTTTCAGCCTGGACTGTACTTGTTTCTTGTTTCTTTTTTTGTTCTTTTTAGCAACATACGTTATAGCCAGACCTCTGAAATATGCTTTAGCCATGTCCCACACATTTTGAAGGGAGGTGTCTTCTTTCTTATTTATTTTAAAGAAGAATTCCATTTCTTTTATTGCTAATTGTAGAAATTCTTTTTCTTTCAAAATAGATTTATTTAGTGACCATCTTAGTTTTTCCTGGTTCCTTTCCAAGTCATTTTGATTGGATTATGGTCTGCCCAAATATTGGGTTCTATTTTAACCTCTTGTATTATAGTCTTCAAGTCGTAGGATGTCCATATCATATCAATTCTTGACCAAGATTTATGCCTATTTGAGTAAAATGTGTATTGTGGTTTTTCTGGGTTCATCTGTCTCCATATATCTTGCATAAGCAATTCATCTTTAATTTTTAAAAAGACCTTGGGTAGGGTGTTTCCTCCTTTTCCCCCTTGTTTATGGCTTTTATAGTCCTGTGTTGTGTCAGCTATTGCATTAAAGTCTCCCAATATACAAAGATTTTGAGGATTTAAGTCCACTAGTTTATCATATAACTGTTGGTAGAACTGATCTTGCTTGTCATTGGGTGCATATATTGCAACCATCAGTATTTCTTTTTGATTCCATGTAATTTCTACCATTAATATTCTCCCCTCTTCATCAGCATAAACTTGTTTTTATGTAAGAGACTATACCTCTTTTCTTTTGAAGTGCCAGAGAGAAATAAAGTTTACCCATTTTTGGGTAAACAGACAGCTTTGATATTTAAAAAGGCACAAGACAGGGATGTCCACTATCTCCTTTGTTATTTATTCTTACATTGGAAATGATGGCTAGAAACATGAGGCAAGATATGGAAATAAAAGGTCTGGAAATAAAAGAACAGAAATATAAATTACAGGCATTTGCAGACGATCTGGTTTTTATTTTGGAGGAGCCATTGGAAACAGCTACCAAACTTTTGCACCAAACAGAAAAATTTGGAGAAGTGGCCGGCTTAAAAATAAATAGGGAAAAGACTAAGGTATTAACAAAAAATTTAACGGACAAACAGAAAACCCAATTTACAAAAAAGACAAATCTTCAAATAGCCAAAAAAGTTAAATACATAGGTATTTACTTAACATCAAAATATACAACATTAAAATAAGAGAATTATGAAAGATTATTGAAACAAATAAAAGTAGATTTGGAAAAGTGGAAAAATCTTCAATTGTCACTGTTAGGAAGAATAGCAATGGTGAAGATGAACATCTTACCGAAACTACTTTTCCTATTCCAAACAGCTCCTGCTAAACTGGGCAAGAAATTCTTTGATGATTTAAATGCAACAATATTGAGATTTATATGGCAAGGGAAGAAAGCATGAATCAAAACTAAATTGTTACAAGAAACCAAAGACAGAGGGGGTTTTGGACTTCTGGATTGGAGACTTTAATTACCAAGTAGCCATCTTGCTTTGGCTTAAAGAATGGATTATACTGAGAAATAAATGACTCCTTTATTTAGAGGGACACGATCTGCACTTGCATTTCTGTGGTATGAGAAAAATAAAGTACACAAATATTTTCAAAATCATGACATAAGGAATGTATTGCTCTCAGAGTGGGAGAGAATTAAACACAAAATCTATACTAAAATATCTGAATGGTTTTCTACAATGGAAGCGTTCGCTTACCCAAATTTAATTAACTACGACAAACTTGTTACTTATAAGGACATTTTAGATAAGGACAGAAAACTTAAAGACATGCAAAATCTCCAACAACAAGGGATCGATTTAACATGGTGGTCTTATTTGCAAATTCAAACAAGGTATGAAAAAGATGTAAAATCAATGGGATTTTACAAAGAACAGATACAACTTGATAAAATACTTTTGAAAACAGATGAAAACCTGATTAAGAAACTTTATAAATTTCTTTTAAACTGGAAGATGGAAGAAGAACAAGTAAAAGAAACAATGATAGTGTGGGCAAAAAAAATTGGATATTCTATAGACTTAGAAGATTGGCAAAAGCTTTGGGATAGAAATATTAAACTTACTAAAGCAGCTTCATACAAAGAGAATTTATATAAAATGTTTTATAGATGACATATGACACCAGTTAGACTAGCGAAAATGTTTTAAAATGTATTGAATATTTGCTGGAAATGTAAACAAAAACCAGGTACTTATTATCATGCCTGGATATGTCCTAATGCAAAGAAATTTTGGTTTAAGATCCACTTATGGCTGGAAAAAATGACTAAAATACAGATAGAATTTAAGCCAGAACTGTTTTTGTTAGGAATATTAGGACTTAATTATGGAAAAGAGAATGAATATTTAATATTACATGTATTGACAGCTGCGAGAATAGTATTTGCCCAATTTTGGAAAAATGAAAATCTATCACCTGACCAGATTATAATCACAAAAATCTTAGAATGTGTAGAAATGGATAGATTAACTTTAGAGATTAAAGAGAAAGAAGATTCAGTTTATTTTAAAACATGGGAAAAAATTTATCAATGGTTAGCAATACGATAGAACGAGAAAGGATGGTGAAGTTTAACAGGATGAATGATATTTATTAACCAAGCTTACTTTTATGATTATTGTTATTACTAGTGATTATAACTGTTTAGTATTCTATTAATTACTGTCATTTAATATTTGTGCCCGGACGATAGTCTGATTGCTAAAGCATTGAATTTTTGTTGGGGGTAACCTCACTATTGTACCTTCCCCTACCCTTATCCCAACCCCATCCCCTAAACCCTATCCAATATCCATACCGATCTTATCCTTTCCCTACCTTTATAAAACTCAATAAAACATTTATAAAAAAAGACATCTATTCAATTTTGTTAAGACAATTCAAGACACATCCCAATATAGAATCTGAAAATAATATTTGTTGGCAGCAGAGCTGGACAATCTGTGGGATTCCATAGCCACAAGCCATCTCCAGACTCTTTATTATGGTCTGTGGAGCTGTCATCCTTCCCAGGCAAACCAGACAGGAAATATGACAAGATGAACTAATTCTATTTTATTGCAAGACCACATTAACAGAATCTTGCAAGTCTGAAACTGCAAACTTCCTGCCACCACTTTTAATTGTTTGATCCAGTAGTCTTTTCTGGATCTCTTTCTCTGACCAATAAGCCATTGGAGGCTCCTGTCTCTTTGGTCTGATTGTTTCCTCTTCCCTTCTTCCCAAAGGTATCCACACATTCCATTACTTCAGCCCTAGTGACCACATTGTCTAATTTCAGTGCACAATTATAGAAAACTGTCAGAACTAAAGTTCATGATCCCTAATGAGATGATAAATTCCAAATACTGTGGATGTAGTTGAGGAAAGGATCCATTTTAATCTGCAACAATTGTTTTAGTAATGTTAACTACCTTAATGATACAATCCAAAACACAGAAATAATATAACAAAGTGCCATTAAATTGATTAGTGTTCTGTGCCGATTAATATCTGCAAAAACAAGGCAGTTATAACTTACCTGCCCTTAAGAAACACACTCTGGGGAACCCATTTTCTTCAAAAGAAACTTGTTTGATGTATTACTGATGCTTTTGAACTTTGGTGTTGGAAAATATCATGGATAGCTGAAAAAACAAACAAATGAATCATTGAATGAATCAATCCATAGTTAATCCACTAAAGGCATAAATAATGAGGCTCACATTATCATATTTTGGACATACTATGTGTGAATATCTACGTATCTGGATAATGTCCACTGTCAGAAGAAGCTACTTAATATTCTATAGATTTCCTTGCAATTTTAAGAAAGAGCTTAACATTATCACCATTGCTGTTCATTCTTCTCATGGATTCTGTCATGAAAGAACTGCAACAAGACAGCCCCTGGACCTTGCTCCATGCTGATGATGTCATGTGTGCAGCAGCCACCAAAGAACTGCAGCAATATGTACAAACATGGAACAACCATTTTAGCCAATTTGGCCTGTGTCTCAACATCAAGAAGACCTGAGCACCTCCATCATGCAAGTCAGCAATGAAGATCTAGTGAAGACCAACGCCTTCCATTACTTAGGATCCCATTTACAAAGTGACGGCAGCATTAATGTTGAAGTGTATGCAAAAGTGAACAAAGCATGGCTAGGATGGAAGCAGAACATTAAAGTCTTCTGCGGTCAATATATACCAACCTATCTAAAATTGAAGGTATATAAAATAATAATACATACCCAGTAGCTTTATATGGTGCTGAGTGCTGGCCAACCACCAAATGCACCGAACATTCTTTACATGCCATGAACATGCACCTGCTTCATTGCTGATTAGGTGTTGCCCTTCTTGATCATGTCAGCAATGGTACAGTATGGCAGCAAATGGGCATTGCACCAATACCTGAGAAAATGCAGGAGAAGTACCTATAGTGGTATGGTCACGTCCTACAAGCAGCACCTTGCCTCATTGCCTGCATTGCCTTCCACTTTAACACATATGGCAAGCACTCACATGGAAAGCCAAGGCAAAGATGGCAAGGAACAATAAATACAGAAATGAAAACTGCCCAGCTGGACCTGGATGCTCCATTTGATCATCCAAGATGGCATCCATCAATGTGAAAAGCAGTCCCTGCATCTGTGGGAACAACGCTAGGAAGATGATGATGATGATGATGATGATGATGATGATGATGGTGGTGGTGGTGGTGGTGATGTTGATGGTGATGGTGATGATGATGATTTGGGACAAATCGTTGTCTTTCAGGACAACCATGACCTCCATAGACATTTAGCTATGCACTTTGGGACGAATACTCTTTGAATGGTGGAGGAGTATGAAAGGATTTCCAGAAAAAAAATGGCAGAGTACAGGATTCATGTGACCCTGAGGGCACAGTGGCCTCAATGACTCTCAGAAAGAGTGCTAACAACCAGATGACTGCAAGAAATATAAATCCTTCCATTCTCCACTATTCAACCAGACCTAAAGAATCTTCCTGGATGAGAAGTGAAACGTCTTCTAGCAAAACAAGAAAGACCAGTTGCCTTCTGAAAGAAAGCACCTTTAGGACAACCGTGACCTGGACAACTGAGAATCACCATAGACATATGATGATGATGATGATGATGATGATGATATTAAACTCAGTGTTAAATTTCTCTCAGATACTGAAAGAAATTGTAACTGACTCTTTACATCTTTGTTCTGTACCCATAGCATCAAACTGAAGCAAGATCGGCTGTTGAAGTGTTACCTTAGTTTGAGGTTGCACTATATAATTGCACAGACTGTTGGAATTAAGACCAAACTGCTATTTTTTTTACCTTGACCAGCAAGCTGATCTCCTCTCTTCCCTGCCTTTTGCTCCAGGTCCATCCCTTAGAGCAGTGTTTCCCAAACTTGACAATTTTAAGGCATGTGGACTTCAACTCCCAGAATTCCACAGCCAGCATTGCTGGCTGTGGAATTCTGGGAGTTGAAGTCCTCATGCCTTAAAATTGTCAAGTTTGGGAAACACTGCCTTAGAGTTTTAAGAGTAAAATTAGATTATCCAAGGAACTGAATAGGAGGAGGAAGGAGTATTAGGTATGTGTTCAGAATAGAGGTAAGTTCAAACTGAGAGTTTCCTGAGAGCTTTAAAGCAAGATAGCAAGAGGTTCGGAACAATTCTATCTCTATTTATGTTACAATTATTACTAATACTGAAAGAAATGAAATCTGATTTACTCTAGCCTCTAATTTGATACGATACCCTTATTAATTAAATTATATTAATTATAGATGTTTCTGATTAATCTATAAATCACAAAAAAATCATCTGCAAAACAAACATATTCTGCCTGCCTTACAATTCCTAATAGCAAGAGGTTCTAATATCAAATTAAACAAAAAAGAGAAATAAGATTTGGCATATACTATGACATGAATTTAACTAAGTCAAAAACATTCCATAAGTAATTATATGTGATTTAGTGTTAAATAAAGCCTGTCAGAAGAAAGTCAACCCAATGAATTAAAATCTACTACCAAGAGAAGCTATCAAAACTTTGTTAAAGTTTGCTAAAATGATATACTACATGCTGAATTCTATCTATGCTGAATTAAAGGAAGCATTTCAATCAAAATGTTAATATTTTCAAAATCTCGATGGCCTCCTATAAATCTACCAGGAGACATTATTTGTGAGACTATTAAAATCCCAGCAACCTCATTTACCAACAAAATAGCATTATAACTGTAACCCATAGTAGGATCTTTACTTGGTTTTGCCTCACTGAAGCTAAGGGTAATGCTTTTTCTCCTCAAATAAAGTGCTTATTTGAATTTTTAAAAAGTTTTAAAAAGAAGGAAACATGAAGATCATTAAAAATGTATGAAATGTACCACAATAGTTGGTTTAGAGAATGTGTATGATAAAGTAAATAAGCTTCAATGTTGGAATGTTTCATGTAAATATGGATTTTAATGTTGATTGATCAATGTGAACAGAGTGGTATATGATGGCACTACAATAGGTGAGCATAAGTGGAATGTTTGGTGAGTGGTTTAACGTTTAGGAAGTAGACCACAATATCCCTTTGGTTATTTAATGTATTCATAAATAAATGTATTTTTATGGATGTGGTGATGTCAGAGGTGTGTAAATAGAGGACATGAATAAGTGTGTACTTTTATAGTGTATTGTGTTGCTGTATGTGAACTCAAAAAAATATAGCGTGTGTTAGATTGGATAATATAATAAGAAATGTACATCTGAAAATTAATATATCAAAAAGCAGGGCAGTTAAATTAGCCAGGTAGAATGGAGTGAATGATTGCAAACTATACCTAAATAGTAGAAAACTGGAACACAATGTATGTACCCTGGAGGAATAAGTACTAAAGATTGAGAAATGGCAGGGGAAATGATAAGATGTGCAAATGTTAATACAAGGTAATGAGTAGTAAGTGGTCTGTTTAAGAAAGGAAAGCTTGTTAAAACAAATGAAAATGGCTAAGCCTAAGAACTGTTTTGGCCAATTTTGCCCTGCAAAAGTGAGAGTTGGCTATGCCAGGACAAGTTGAATGCAATATGAATGGGATTCAGTGTGATAAAACAAGAAAAGTTATCATCCGAGAAAGAAGGAAATGAAGAAAATATACAAAAGAGAATGATTCAGATGACAGAAGTACATTGAGAAGGCTTCAGTATGTCAAAAGAATGAATGAAGATCAAATTGCAAAATAAATATATAAAGGAAAAATGAATGGATCAAGAAGAAGGGAAAGACTTAGTCATGATTAGATGGAGATGATCAAAAAGGAAACAAGTTGAAGAAACAAAAAGAAACTTATGAATCAGTGGAGGAAGAAAAGTTTGTTTGCAAAGACAGAAAGGTATGGCACGTTATATTGAATATGATTATATAACATTGTTTTGGCTATATTTTCATTTCTATTTCTTACATCTTTACTTTCTTTTGATTGCTACTTCTATTTTTCGTGTACTTTTCATAATGCTACCTGCCATGAAATGTGATGGGCATGTTTCCAAATCTCACTGTAGAAAAGTATACACAGCACATTGTGATAAAAGCATAAACATTGGAATATTTAATGTGATGCTTGAAATTTAAATTGTGATGCTTGAAATTTAAATTGTTTTTATTTTAATGCTCTATCCTTAATGACTGCAGATTCTTGATTAAATCTCTTTTCAAAATAACCTGTCCCTTACAGATAGAAGTGATACAGTCATTGCTCCAACAGAGAACTGTGATTCATTTGCTAAATTCTTTCAGGATAAAACTACCCATATTCTGAGATGCTACATGAATATAATCTGGTATGATGATTGAAATACCCATGTTTACCTGGGATTCATTTGAACATATGAAAATCAAGAAAGTGGATTTGATTTCCAATGATATAAAGGCCACTACCGCTGTTTTTAGACCCATCTCCCACTTGGCTCATTCAGGTGGTTCTAGGAGGTATTGATTAATGCTAGTAGGTTTTGATACCCACAATTATTTTGGAAACCCAATTTTAAGATAAAATAAAATTAAGCTTCGATCCAAGTTCTTTTCTCAACCTTTCTTTTTCATGCTGAATTTGCAACCTCTACAACTTACAACTTGCAATGAAAACCCTACTGCTAATAAAGCTACAGAATGGAAAAGAAATTCAGAGCAAATGTAAACCAGACATTTTCTGGAAATCTACTCCCCAAATGTTTATAAGAGATAGCAAAAATGGATTGCTATGACCCTTTGCCATTGATTCAGATAAAAACAAATAAAATTTCCCTTTATTCTTTTAGTTGGAGCATGGGAAAAAATATCCATGATTTCTACCAGTTTCTAGTCAGCAAAGATTTCTGCTCTGATCTAGAAAATATCTAAGTTACTGGGATATTAATTGGGTATTTTCAGAGAGTGATTTATCTGTTCCCAAATAGGTCATTGTCCAAATCATCTTCAGATGATTTAGCTTCAGGAAATACAAAAACTAGAGGTGAAAAAGAACACCCTGTCTCCATGCCTTCCCACTCTGCCAGGAACTAACCATGTGTTCTTTAAGCTCATTTGCATGTCCTGCTTGTGTTTAAATCCTCTGTTAACTGTATTCAGAGAGGGCATGAATTCACATCATCACCCTAATTGCACATGGCCAATCATCTTTCGTTTCATTGTTATGGTTTGTCTCAACATGCAGAATGGTCAATTTTGATATAGGTTTAGGGACCTTACTTATTCCTGGTCATTGCTTTTCAGGGCCATTTGCAGGAATAGAGCTGTTGCCCTCCTTCCCTCTTTCCAAGCCCTAGATCAGGGGTGTCCAACTGGCAGCCCACAGGCTGGATGCAATACACACAGGCCACGCCCACCCCAGCTCGGCAAAGGCAAAAAGCATCACTATATGTTACAAGACACGATCGAGTCTGACACCCGTGCCCTAGATCAGTGTTTCCCAAACTTGACAATTTTAAGGCATGAGGACTTCAACTCCCAGAATTCCACAGCCAGCAATGCTGGCTGTGGAATTCTGGGAGTTGAAGTCCACATGCCTTAAAATTGTCAAGTTTGGGAAACACTGCCCTAGATGATAAGATAAGCAAAGCAAAAAAGAAGGGAAATGGGTATTTGAGATGTTGGCTCTCCTGATACCAAGTAGAGCCATTTCCGCCTATAGAGTGGTAGCAGAAGAGTCCCTGTTCTGGCCCATATAGCTCTATGGCCCATATAGCTCTATGGCCCAGCTCTATGTTGGAAGGTCTGGCAGTTATTGGGTTAAATGCTAGGTATGTGGATGGGTCAGTGGGAGGAGTTCCAAAGGTCTTGGGAGACTTCCTGGACACAAGCCACATGGGAATCTCTTTGTCTGTAAGAAGCATGGGCCATAGAAGGTCTCCCCATAAACATAAAGATGGTGTGAAGAGCAATAACATTTTCTTACCTAAGGAAAGGATCTGAAAGATGAACAAACATGTATTTCCAGCAGCACCAATCTCAACGTGAACGCAAGTAATCTTTCTCATTAAAATACATTTGTTTATTATAAGATCGTTTCTTTTGAGTTAACTATCTGACTGGATTTGAAATATAACGCTTCAAATTTGGGTCAGAATAGTCCCATTCCCTTCCTTTTCTTTTATAGTGAAAGGAAAGTAGGGTTTTCAAAGTAAGGCCATGACAGCTTTACCAGAAAGGAGGCTGCTTTCAGTGGTCTTAACAAACACCATCTTACCAGGCTTAGGTGGTTGGAGCACCATAGAAATTGGAAGCTGGTCAGCTTTGCTTTAAGCCAATATAGTTTTTGGCTGATTCCCAATGAGGAGCAGCATAAAAGTGCGAAAGAAGACCATTGAATTCTACCAGACTTAATTTCAATCGTTCAGACGTAGAAAATGAATTGTAATGAACAGGATTAGACAAAGAATTAAAGAGTTATCCTCAGTTTGGGGTACCGGCAGAGATTCATCAAAAATTCCAAAATTATTACAACAGATTCAAGCTGGCATGGTGGGAAAAATTATAAAACATATATTCAAGGATTACATTTGTGCATTTTGTTCCCTGGTTCTTCTCCCCAGAGGATAAAAATATGTGTCCCCCTCCCCAGTTCCAAGTGATTAGGAGCAGTAGCAATAGGAGTAACATTTAGACTTATATACTGCTTCACAGTGCTTTACAGCACTTTCTGACCAGTTTTCAAGGTCAGCATATTTCCCCCAACAAATTGGCTCCTCAATTTACCGACTTCGGAAGGATGGAAGACTGAGTCAACCTTGAGCCCATCAGGATCGAACTTCAGACTGTGGGCAGAGTTTGCCTGCAATACTGCATTCTAATCACTGTGCCACAGGCTCCAGTAAGTTAGTAGAATCTGTGGAGAAAGAAAGTAGAAGAGACAACAGTGTTCTTCCCCTCTTTGATTTTAACTTTACATTCTTTGCTATGACTTGAACATCTGAAGTTGGCAGTAATAATTAAATGTTTCCCAGTTGTAACCTCTTGCTCTTTCCAAACTGAACAAGGGAAAGCTAGAAGGACCTACAGAACTATCTATCATGGAGGATAGAGCTATCAATAGACATCAATCACAATGGCAATAGATTCATTTAGGACTAGTGTGATGCTATGAAACATTAATGCCTTCCTGTCCTTGTTGGCTACAAGGAACACAATGATTATTTTAATTGGGTGTTGTTTTTAATCCAAGATGTCTCTTCTTACTCTTATAAAATACAGTAGATGGCAAGATCCTGCTGCTATCACAAAATGTGGTTTGTCCCTTTAGCAGTGCAATATTTTAAATGGCAATCATGTTTTCTGTTTTAGCTTTATTTCGTGGCAAACTAATTGGGAATATTCTTTTTCAAGAGAAGTACATTTTCTCTCTGTTTTGGATTTGCAAAGAGCACCACTGGGCAAACTTCCCCATTTCTGTTGGGGAAGTTGTGACCTTAGTGAGCAGAACAACAATGCAACATGGATGGAGACAAGATGTACTTGTAGATTTTCCTGGGATATGGGGGAGACTTTTGCAGATTTTTTTGCTTTATTCTAAAATACCTTAGGTCTGCTTTGAAGAGTGAATTCCACTTTTTGTGTGTTTCCTGCTTCAAAATGGCAGAACATTGTGTTTCCAAATTTCAACAAAAAATATCAAATGGTCTCCAAGCACTACAAAAAAACTAGGACCGTATGCATCCCTCAAATTATAGGATGCTCTCCCCTGCAAAAACTTAATTACCCATATTTTGTAATATTAGGGATGTAAAATACATGTATGGATACTTCTTTGCAAATGAAATTGTGCATGGCCAATTTCATTTAACCAGGCATCCTGATTATTCTGCTCCAATCTTTTGAAAGATGTCCTGCTTTTCTTTGCGGATTGCTTCCCAGGGATATTGCAATTAAGCTCCAACTACTGGAAAACGCCTTTTCAAGATTCACTCTTCCCTCCTGAGTAGCTCTGCCTTGGATCTAAGGAAAATAGTGCAGCTCTTCTTCTACAGATATATGGAAATCCAATAGCTTTGGGTTAATATTAGCAATATTGTGTTGTGTGAGGTAACAGAGAGAATATTGAAGGTTCTCAATCTCTCTTTTACTTTCTCCTTTTACTACTGCAATTATTACTTCACAAGCTGGCAATTGATATACTGTATGCTGATCTATAATATTCTAACAGTATTTAAGATGTTCTTTTCATTGTTATGGTAAAACAATATTTTAATCTGCTAGGTAAATATTTAGACAAGTCATTTTTTAATTCTGATTGGAGGGCCTTTATTTTTTTTAAAAAAAATTGACCATAAAAGCATAGTGATATTGCACAATTATCTTTGGAATGAATAGTTTTGACCTATTTTGGATGGTGGGGAGTTTCCTGAGAGTAAAATCAATCAAAATCAAGTTTTATTCAGTCACAGATCAGCAGACTGAGGGTTAAAAAAATCTCTCTGACTGCCTAGAATCCTTGGACAATAGATTACCCTCTCTTTCCCCTCCCCCCATTAACATTTCAACATAGTTTATTTACTAAAGTGAAAATAATAAATATAAAGGAATTAAAATAGGGCTTTGATTTGTATGTCCAGGGCAACTTGGCTGGGAAGGGGACCGTGATCACATTAACTGTAACCAGGATCCCTGAATAGGATCACATCATATTATACTCGTGTCAGAAGCACCTAGGTACTTCTACGTTGAAAGATTAGCCAGTGACATCACTGTTGCCTGGGGGAAGCCCAGTTGAGGACTCCTTTCATGTCCCCAGCAGCAGCTGGAGCCAAGGATGAGAGCTCTCCCTGCCCCATAGCAACACTTGGGTCTCAAACACAGGCTTGTTAACTTCCCACCCAGCATCCTAACTACAGTCCTGGCCACTGTGCTCCTTTCCTGAAAAGGATGTAAGATTGGATTACTAAAGTCTCTGAGCAGCCTTAGTTAATGTTTTTTACTGTTTTGCCCAAATCAAAACTTGTGCCATAATATAAATCATATTTTTAACTTTGTTACAAAGAAAGCTTGTAACAATGAATTAAAAATATTACCAACATTTTATTGCACATTTTTCATCTCTCAAGATAATACTGTTTTCACATTTAAATGATTAGTAAGTGACCAGAGGAATGTGTCTGAATCATAACTTTTGATTAATGAAGTGATTTATGTATGGAGCAGCTGCAAATGTCTTTAAATATAATAAAATCTGAAATCATGTCAGGTTCCTCTTTTTTGAAATACATTTTATTTTCTTTCAGTGCACAGTGAAAACAGAATGGCCAAATTAACTATTTGCAAAATGGAATCTGAATAGCTTGGCTACATTTAGATAAAGTTAATGTAGTCATGGTATTCAGGTTCCATTTTGCAGATACAGATGGTCCTTGACTTACGACCACAATTGAGTCTAAAATTTATGTCATTAAGTGAGACATTTTTGTTTAGTGAGTCTTGCCCCATTTTATGACCTTTTTTGGCACAGTTGTTAGAATAGAATAGAATAGAATAGAATAGAATAGAATAGAATAGAATAGAATAGAATCTTTATTGTCACTTTAAATATACACTAATCAGCATGCTTTAAAATGAAATTTCATTGCATTCAGCTCTCAAAAAAATACCATTTTGCATATACACGCATACAGTCTAGTTTGAATGTATACATACACATGGCAAAAAAAAAAAAGAATCCTGAGAATTTTCAAGACGTATGGCATAAGAAACAAATCTGTTACAGAATCTAGTAGTTCTGCTACTAGTCCGGCCATGAAGTGGGTGGGTGAGGTCTCTAAGAATGCTTCAAGCACTAAGTAAGTAAGTAAGCAAGCAAGTAAGTGCTTATAAGCAGCATCTACCAGGAAGCGAGCTTCCTATGATCTTCTCGGCTGTCCTTACCATTCTCTGTATGGACCTTCTATCTGAGTCACTGCTACCATCAAACCAAATAGTGATGCAATTGTTAAAACACTCTCAATTGTGCCTCTGTAAAAAAATGGCCAGGACAGAAGGAGAAAGATGTGCTCTCCTCATCCGATACAAGAAATGCAAATGCTGGTTTGCATGCTTGACTAAAGTTGATGTGTGAGAGACCAATTCAGATTGTTAGTTATCTGCACCCCCAGGTACTTAATACTATTGGCCACCTCCTCAGCTGCAGCCTTGATACAAAGTGGAGTATGACTGTGCCGGCTCTTTCTAAAATCAACAATAATCTCCTTTGTTTTATTAACATTCAAAACCAGGTTGCTTTTATTGCACCAGTCCACCAAAGCCTTCACCATCTCCTTATGAGAATCTTCATTATCATCCTGGATAAGACCCACCACTACCTTATCATCCGCATACCTCAAATAGGATTCATAGCAGACTTGGCAAGCAGACATTAAGAATAATTGCATATTACTTCTCAACCTTTCGGTCAATGGCATCTGCAGGGCTGGTAAAAAATGTCAAAAATGGCAGTCCCCAAAGAACGGGGGTTGAGAAAGAAGGACTGGCCCACAGCCACCAGATGGCTTTATGCCTCATTGTCTCCTTATTTCTAGCCACTACACCACACTGGCTTTTCATATACTTGGGGACATTATCAAATAATGTGTTTTTATTCATAAATATGTTGTGGCCCTGCATAATTTCTATAATTGAAAGAGGGAGGACTTTTTTTTCTTCCTTTCTTCTTTAGCTGCTGAAATAGATTTTGGCTTGCAGGCTAGAGAGGATCAATGAAAATTCTCCCCTTCCACCCATTAAGAACAATTGCTGAATAAGACATTACAGCAGTGTTTCCCAAACTTGACAATTTTAAGGCATGTGGACTTCAACTCCCAGAATTCCACAGCCAGCGTTGCTGGCTGTGGAATTCTGGGAGTTGAAGTCCTCATGCCTTAAAATTGTCAAGTTTGGGAAACACTGCATTACAGTATGCAAGTCACTGACATAAACTCAATCAGCCCAGTGGCTTTGAATTTTTTTTACTAAAACACCATTCTTGAAAAATGGGAAATAGACTACAGCACTTCTATTTTTTTTTTTTAAAAAAAAAAAAGAGTGGTGATTTAATATAATGTTGATGATGATGATTGGAAACATATTTTGAAGATTAAAAGAAATTTGAGAAAGTTCACAGATTAATGAAATTAAAACAAAGTATATTTCGGAAGGGTGTTTTTTTTTAAGTGAATCATATGAATAGCCAAGTGCAGTAATAAAGTAAATGAAATCTGAGAAAATCCAAGTTGACACATTTTTCTTGTATTTATTCATCTCTCTCTGTACTCTCCCCAGAATTAAAGGTGCTGAAACATGCTCATATCACGTTAAATTATAGTAAAAATTAGGAAAAGAATGCCAAAGAAAATGAATTCATCCTATCCAGAACAATATAATTACAATGATCAATTCTGAAGAAATGTTAAAGTTGGCTTCAGCTGCTTCACTAACTATGCTGGTAGGAACAACAGTTCTATAATTAAAAAAATTCTTTTATGTCTGTTAGTTAACCCATTAACTTAACTATTTCTGGGCTAACTTGAAATTTTTGAAGAATTATTCCAACAATCCCTGGGACTTCTTTTAAATATAAAATATGCAGCCAGTTTTGGTCACCATACTACAAAAAAGATATTGAGCTTTGGAAAAAGTTCAGAGAAGAGCAACTAAGATGATCAAAAGCCTGGAGACTAAAACAGGCAGGACTTGGGTTTGGCTAGTCTAAAGAAAAGAAAAAACAGGGGTGACATGATAGCAATATTCCAGTATTTGAGGGGTAGCCTCAAAGAAGAGGGGGTCAGTTTATTCACCAGAGGGCAGGACAAGAAACAATGGTTGGAAACTGACCAAAAAGAGAAGCAACTTAGAATTAAGGAGAAACTTCCTAACAGTGAGGAACAGTGGAACAGCTTGCCTTCAGAAATCGTGGGCGCTCCATCACAGGAGATTTTTAAGAAGAGACTAGACAGTCATTTATCTGAGATGGTATAGGTTCTCCTGCTTGAGCAGGGGGCTGGACTAGAAGACCTCCAAGGTCCCTTCAAGTTCTATTCTATTCTATTCTATTCTATTCTATTCTATTCTATTCTATTCTATTCTATTCTATTCTATTCTATTCTTTAAATCATTTTACAGGCAAAAAGGAACTTTCTTTTTACTAAATATTAATTCTATTATAAGTTAAAACAGTCAAAAATCATGTCAAAGATTACAAAGCTACCATAGCGTGGTGTCACTTTCAAGTAACAATGTCAAAAGCTTGTAAAGTACCCTGACAAACAAGTTGTATCTGCATCATACAGAGATAAGAACTATCAAGCAGTTCCTTTTAAATGAACTAAATTGGTTTCAACATGAATTCTTCTTTTAATCCAACATTTAATTAATTGTTCATTGATCATGTTTGTATACTGTATAAACAATATTATTTTCTTGCCCAAGTTGTTATATACATTTTTGTCCAACATTTTATCAGCATATATTTTCTTGAGCTAGTTTTACATTGCTTCAGTCATACAGTACATCTAATATCTGTGCAAAGTAAATTCTAATACATATTCAGTTTCTTAGTTGGTCTTGAGTGGCTGCTTTAAACCAGATGACTATGTAATACAACAGGTATATATACTGTATAATAGATTGTCAAGACCAGGATCCTGGTTGATATCAGCTACTACTGGAAAAGCTTTAGAGTTATGTATTCAATGTTTTAGCTCAGACTGCGTTCAAAAGCAAATCAGGCTGATTCCTTTTTTTAAAAAAATGACCAGAAAATAAAACGAACAGCCCATTCCAACTGTAGTTACATGTAAATAAATCTTCATGTTATTCGCTCAAAGATCCCCTTTTGGTCAGACACTGTTTGATGAGCAAGAAATACAATGTACCATCATGCAACCACAGGCAAATGACTTTGCTCACAATTGCAATGGGTGCATCTCCTCACCTTCCTCTGGATCACTCAGCACAAAATAGGGGTTCTACATTGCCAGTCAAGCCAATAGGCACTGCTCTTATCACTGGCCCTGACAATGCATCAAGCATACTACCCTGAATTGAGATTGATGCACTTAAGTTATCAAGGAGACTCTCATGACGGAATGGAGGCTCTAAATCAGTGGTTCTCAACTTTTTTAATGCCGCGACCCCCAACTGGTCGTAAGTCGAGGACTACTCAACCGGTCGTAAGTCGAGGACTACTCAACAGGTGCAGCACCGTTTGCAGAATGGGACTTTTGGCGGGCTCAGCAGGGCAGAGACAGCCTGGACAATTTTGAAAGCCAATAGAATTAGACTCTATTCAAGAGAGTCTATTCTATTGGCTTTCAGAATAAAAGGGAGTAGCACAGCTAAGGAAAAGGGGGAAAAAATGGCAGACTGCGTTGTTTGGCGACCCCCGTGAAATGGTCGTTCGACCCCAAATGGGGTCCCAACCCACAGGTTGAGAACCACTGCTCTAAATTGTGGTAGGAGAGCAGCTTTCACTGGATGGGCCAACCCTTCCTCATGGCTATGGCTTAAACTTCACTTGAGCAAACTTCTACAATTAAGAGTTCTCTTATCCTTGGACCAATATGGTCTGGTAAGCATGAATGTCTTCACCTTTTGCAAGATCCTAATGCCAAGTTGGGCTGTTTTCCTCAGAGTCCAACTTCTCTTGGAGAAGGAATTTTCTAAGAAAAAAATCAAGAGTGAAATTGGGTTCACAGTGACTATCTCTGCACGTGAGAAATTCATTATAAAGAAGAGTGACTCGTGCAAATCCTGCCTCAAGTATCCTCACTTCTGTGGGTTAAAGGAACACACAGTTAAATATCTTACCATCCCACACATAGCTATTTGGTATTTGAGCAGCTGCACCATTGTTTATCATCCCAAATCTATTGCTGACACATCATGGTTTGCAAAACAAAAAGATAAGATCCATATTTTCTATGACCCAATTTTTAAGTAGATCATGTTCCTTTAGTTGTACATGTGAGGCTGGTCATCATTCTAGCTCAATTTATTAGATGCAGTCTCATCTGCTTTAATTGTCTTCTCTGCCACAGCCATCCACCATACCATTGTTAAACTATTCTGGAGAACTGTGAGGTTTTAGAGCAGGAGCGTCAAACTGCCGGCCCACAGGCCAGTTACATCATATGGAGGCTGCACCCACCCCAGCTCCGGCAATGCAAAAAAAGTCATGATACATCGTGACATGTCACGTGATGCAGCGAGTTTGATACCCGTGCTTTAGAGCAAAGCAATGTGGCTGTAAGAGTTTATTTTGATATCCCTCCATTTTTTTCCATAGGTCAATGGTAACCTAATACCTGCTTCGTAGATTCCTAACCAAATTCTTTGTGTATCCCACTTCTGAACTAATGTGATATTTCATGTTCCAGACAAGGGGATCCAGTCAACCAGTTGTAAGTGACTGAAGGCAAAACACAGCAATGGAGATAACATCAATTTATTCACACCTGCCCCTTCAACGACAAAGCTGTAACTTAAGCATAGATTCCCTTGATACTTCAGTCCGTCAGCTAAGGCACCTTGGTTGAGTAGGCTGACATCCTTTGATCTTTTGCTTTTAAAGATGCAAACCTGGAATGCCAGCATCATAGTTTCAGCTTCACTTTACTGTTATCAGCCTTCCTCTGCATTCCTGTTTGAATCAGTGGACGGGATCTCTTTCAAGGCCAGGTCTCATGGACAGGCTGGGGAAGTTCTGCAGCACAGTTTCTTCCATCCTTCACTTTTTCTCCCCATCATCTCATCTCATCTCATCCCATCATATTTCCTCCTTCCTTCCTTCCTTCCTTCCTTCCTTCCTTCCTTCCTTCCTTCCTTCCTTCCTTCCTTCCTTTTCCTCACCTAAAAAAACCTCTCCCCTTTTCAGTTTTTAAGCACTCACTCTGAACATTCTTAACGTCTGGTGATATGGCTTATTTGCAAGGAAGTTAAGGTTTTTCCTTTACCAGAACTGTACCAAAAAAACCCCAAAGATTTTGCACTAATGTCATTGTGTTTACTCATACTCCTGTCCCATAGTATCTTTATGTTCTAATCTAGGATATTTCTTCCTAAATTTTTAAAACAGAAAAGTGATACTTCTACAAGGGATATTTCCGCTACCATAATACAACATAACTTTTAGGTTTAAAGGTTTATCTCCAAAATATTCTTATCTGCTTATGTTAATTCCAAGCTGCTTATAAGAGATTATTAGGAATCTGAGAAAATAGCAGAAAGAACCTTAAACAGAACTTAGCAGCAGACGGGATAAGACACCATCAGTAACTTATCTCATAAATGGCAAGTTAGTCCAAGTTACCAAAAAAAAGGTCATACATTAAATAAATAAACAAAAGAAAGTATGAGGAAGACATTCAAACAGTTCTAACAGACTTCACCTTAATGAGCTTGGTAGTTAAAGAGGGATGACAATTTCAGTTGTAGTTTTCAAGATTCTGTAGTTTTCAGGATTAATGTTTCCAACGGTTGCATTAAAGTTTTATGCTAAAGTCTCTGTAATTCTTGTTTCCTTCCTTGATTGCGGCCAGCTATAAAGATTTTAACTTTGCTATACCCGGACTTGGATTCTAAACATTTGATTCTGAGGACTGTTCTTACTGGTGGTAATGAGTAGTAGATAATTTTTGACTAATGTTTCTCTCTTTGCAAGTCCCCTCCTTCCCAATTTGGCCTGATGAAGCAACTGTTCCATTTTCAGAAAATGGAAATCAACATGTTTTGTTTTTTTTCTGTCTACAGGATCAGAACTCATTACAGGTGGCCACACAAAATTTTGGATAAATTCCTACAGCTGTACTACAATTAAAAAAAAAAAAAAACTTCTTAGTTTCTGTAGAACTGAATTGTCAGCTATTTTGCAGCACAAAATTAACTTACCAATATGCAATTTCTAAATGAAGAACATGAGGCCACACATTAATTTGAAAAGATGTGTATTTTTTAGAACAGCAGTCTGATTAAATGTGCCAATTTCTCTGATTCATCTCTGGCTAATACTGGGGTTGCAAACAAACAGGACCCCACCCTGCTTATTTCTCTGTGTCCCAGGGGTCAAGAATATGTATTCTTACCAAAAGCACTTCCAAGTGCAACTTTTTTTTCCTGCAGATCAGTGATTGCTGGTCTTCTTTGGTTAATCCATTTACAGTCATAAGCTGGCTGTGCTTTAGGAGCCGTTACAGCTGTGTTGGACACTAAAGTCCAAAGCATGAATCAGATGAATAACCGCATTCCATATTATCTTCATTCCCATCTTTTTTCACTTCTTCTCAAATGCCAGTTTTTAAAATTGCCAAGTTTTGGCCCAGAAGTTTAAGAATCGGTGACACCATTGTCCTTCTTGTGGGTGCAAAGTGAAGGATTCCTGTCAGAAGAAGCTGAGCTGATTTCCGTCATTGCTTCAAGAATACACACGCAGGCACTGTGCCAAGCTATTATAGAGGGACAAGAGTCCTAACAACATTTTCCCCATCAAGTCCGTGGTCTCCCCCTGGTCCATGAAACTCTGGCTCTCATTCTTTGACCAAGTGAAGAATAGGAAGATCAGGCCAAAAAAATGTATCTGATATGAAAATTCCCAAGTACAGTTTTACATATTGACTGAAAAATTCAAAGGCATTTGCCAGTTATCTGCTGGCATTTTTTCCAGAATGTTAATTTGCAAGACCTGCCTGGAAAGACATATCCATGAAAAGTATTATTTTTGATTGTTGTTTAGGCTTCGTGTACAATTTTTTAATTCAAGTGCAGTGAACATATTTGCATGCGTGACATGAACCTGAAATGTATTATAGAAACAAACTAAATATCATTTATTAAATCTTTAAGATTCTATTATGCATTGGATGCAAACATTCCCATTCAGAGAGGAGGCAAACTTAGTCAAGCATAAAAGAGGTTCATTGCATGTATTCTGTGCCTGACTATCCTTGAATCCAACTATATATCAACATCGATAGGTATGTCATAAAACATTTTAAGGATGTCATCGTAAAGGAATAAGTCACTAGTTGAGGTGGCTTCTATAGAAATTAAATAAATGAATAAAATTCCTTCCGTTGGGCTTTTTCAGACTAAGAAGTAAAGGGATTTAAGATGCAGAGCAATAGGAAAGATTCTCAGCATTCTCTTTAGTTTATCCTATACAACAATATGATAAATTCAAGAAAATGAAATTCTAATGAAGTTCACCAGTATCTTGAGAATGAGGTCAAGAAACAGAAATCTTTTTCATCCAGTTTATGGAAACTGGAAAAGACATTTTGATCCAGAATTAATTTATCGATGTCCATCTCACTTTATGACTAGAATATATATTTTACAGGGAATATTATTTTGGCTAAATTATGGAACCTCAGGGATTCATGAGCCATTATTGGATTTAAATGTGCTCAGGTCATATGAGTCTTGCAAGCCGAAAGTATTAAATCTAAAAGGGTTCCATACTATCAGTAATAGCATGTTGCTATGATTGGCTATTTTTGCTGACACATTTTTATGTAAGCAGTGCTTACAGTGGGAGTCAAGGTCAATTGCAACCAAGCAATCAATCATATAAAAAGAAATAGGAAGAGAGAACTGATGGAATTCCATTAAGGATGAGTAATCCAGCATTTCCAAGTAAATCTGAGCTAAATCATCCACCCTCCAATTTATCCCTCTAAAAGGGGAGAACAATTTGGTGATTTTCCTGGGAGTGAGCCATTTATATATATATAAAATCACTTTATCTGGAATGCAAGGTAGCCATGGAACACAATGATCACTAGCCAAAGTGGGCCTCTATGGCCAAGAGTCCATAAGCTCCCAGTCTTTCCTTGGCAAATCTTGTTTTTCCTGCCTCCCACCCAACCTAAATTCGGTGATATAGTTTTTCAGTATTTTTTTTAAAGCAAACTGCGTTCTCTGCTACGATAAATATTTAAAACAAACCAATCAACAACACACACACTCTTACCCTGAAAGTGGGAGAGTGCAGAAGAAAGAAATTATCTTCTTCAATTGGCCCTACCTTCTCCAGTGACATCACCTAATCACCATTGTAGCCTTGTGGCCCACAAAGGTCCTTTTTTTCTTAGCGTTAGAATTGAGTTAGGAGAACTCAAGGGAGGATGGGTGCCCATATTATTAAAATAGTTGCAGCATTGTTTATAAGCACTGGAAACCCTACAAAAATATAGCATACTGTCAAGTCGGAAGGATGGGATTGAACTTGCTTGATCTCATCAACTCTCTGAGGGAAGTATTTCTCTTCTTCTACATAGTTGCCCTGATCCTCATGGACATACACTAGAATGTAACTGCTGCCATCATCATCATCATCATCATCATCATCATCCTCACAAATAAAGCCATAAAGATAACATCCTTAGCATGATACTAAGGATCTCATTGCTGGGCTAATTTTCCCTTGCAGGAAGGTAAGAATCTTTCATTAGATCCTTTATTTGATTAGGTATTCTTCCACCTTGTCATCTGAAGAAAAGTAGCGTATTCAATTGCACTAAGGCTTGGAAACTCCAGGTCATAAATCTCTGGAAGTAGGAATCTCACCTACTCAGCTATCATAAGATATGATCAGAACCGTAGTTCAGCACAAGATAAGGTTGCTGCTTCAATCACTCATTGTCTTGCTCTCTGGGTTCTTGTTTGAGCGAGATGGCCCCGAAGGCTGGCTGTTTTCTGGGATCAGTCAGTACATTTTCTAAACTAGCCAACAAAACTCACTCTGCTTATCAATGCTGTACCTATTCTAGAAGGTCCCCTTCCCCATCTTTTATGTGGCTTCCCATCATTACTCGTATTCCTCTTACAATATGTGGGTCAGAGAGAGGAATCTTTTATACGTTGGATATTGCTGAACTACAGTTCCCAGCAGCACCAGTCAAATGACCATCTGGGAAGCCTATAGGAAGCTGTAGTTCAGCAACATCTTCAAGGACCACCTAGTTCTCCTAGTGATCCTGCTTGTTGTATTTGGAAAACAAACAGAAATACGGTACTGTGCGTATAAATACCAGATCTTATTACAAAGGAAAAAAAAGTTAAATCCCACATTCCACATTCATTTTTTCCCCATCTGCAGGCAGCAAAAACTCCCAAAACACCTCCACTTCAGCAGTTTAGAGTCTTCATCTCCTATCTGAACATGCACAGGCTAAAAAGCCTTGCAGACTCAGGCACTCCAGATGTGTTATGTATCTACTTCATTTTGGCTGCTCCTTCTGCAAGGCCAAAAGAAATATTAATCACTTGATTTCATGTGAAAGGGATGGGACCTCCTCTCAGATTTCAGAAAGGGGCTGGCAAGTAGAGGAAGCCAAAGCTTTCCCTATTTAAGGGCAAGACACAGGAATGCATGTGGCCGAGTTCTCTGCAGGCCCAGTGGTTGATCAGGGCAGGAAGCAATTGATGGTGATCTTTTGATTTTTTTTTCCTCCCCCCTTTTTTCTCCCTCTCATTCTCTTTTGCACATAGAGTCTCATGTTTGAAATTATTTAAACATGATGAGCTGTGTGCAGAGAGCCGTTTTGTTCTTCTTTACTGTGTCACAATTCTCCGTCATTTTGGCACAACAACAAGAGGGTAAGTAATCCCACTTATTGAGAATTGTCATATATTCCCTTCTGTGCAACTTTGCCAGATATTGAGCATTTATCAAGTTACTTTCCCCCCTCCTTTGCTTTGATCTGGGTTAGGATCCTGCATTTGAAGTAAGAAAGCTAACCTTTAAAAAGGAATTTTTAGGGGCTTAACCATATTCTGTGCCTTTTTCTAAACTCTCTCTCTCTTGATGTTTCTAGACTCATTTTGTCTAACCAGCACTGGAAACATGTTACTCTTCTTTTCTTTTTGCTTTTTGAGTGCAGAGTTCAGGAAAGTCTGAACTTCATTTGCAATGTAAAAGAAGGATTGTATTTAGGGTGGGGTTTGTAAGAAATACTGCTTTGGGGTCTTGCTGGCATATGTTTCTTTTTAAATATAGGCTTGTATATAAAGTCGTTTATACCATTTAAGAAAATTATTTTGTGAACTAGGATGGTTGGCTGAGCTCTGGGGAAAGATTTTTCCAGATGTGGATATGAGTGTGTTCTTTTGAGATATAAATGGGAGAGGAATATATAACATCTCAAACTTCATTCCATCACTCATCAGAGAATTATTTCAAGCCCATTGCTCTCCTAACAGTAAATAACCTTAGGCTATGCATGCTTCCTGGAGAGTAAGTCTGATTCTGAACAGTCAAAGGATTTGCAGGAAACGATCACTTGGAAGCACATTAATTGAAATTCAGGATATTTTAATAAGGGACATTTTTGGAACCTGGTGTGTGTGATGGTGATGTGCACTGTGTTGAATTGCCAGAATTGTTGAACTGTATGATCTGTATCTTGGATGCACAGCTGTACTGATACAATTAATTAATAACAAGCTTTACATCATAATTTACCCCAACCAAATGTACTCACATAGTTGATATGTATATCGGAAATTAGATGTTTCTTCATCAGTTTATCTAATAGACAAGCCTTTCTTACAAATGATCCTATGAAAACAAGGATATTCTATGTATTTATAAAAAAAAGCCTCAAGGAAATGAACCTTTTCATTCATTCATTCATTCATCACAATTGATTTAGTGAGTAAGGAGAAAGGGCAATCGTTTTCTGTAAAGTTGCTTTATATAATTGATTCTGTATGTTTGATTTAAACTATACTGACATTGCTTGTAGGAATTTTCTAGATTTTGTCTGTTTTCCACATTCCACTGGCTCCAGTTGCTTATCTCCAGCAGATTTAAGGAATATGAAGCATTTATGGCTACGCATTTAGTGCATTCAAACAGATGCAGTACTTGTTTCTTGTTGTAACATGCATTTTAGATAGATATAACAAAGAAGTCAAACGCATGTTCAGAAATACTTCTGTGTTCTACTGTGTTACATTTTCTGTTATCACTATTTGGTAGACTCTGTAAAATTCAAGAAAAAGAAAGAGAAAGTGAGAGAATACAAAATCACGTAACATTAACCTGAATTTTTTAAAGCCTGCAAATGACAGAGAATGCTGGAATGGCTTATGTTTCCCTCCCTCCCCCCCTCCCCTTCCATTCACTTGTGTCAGATTCTTGGAGACTGCTTGAACAAGTCCCTGCAGTTTTTTTGGCATGGTTTATCAAAAGTGGTTTGTCATGGCCTCCTTCCTAGGTTGAAAGAAAGTGACTGGCCCAAAGTCAGCCAGCTAGTTTTGTGCCAAAGGTGCCTAAACTAGAACTCAGTCTCTTGGTTCCCCTTAATTTTACACCATGTTTACCTACACAGTTTTAAAACAGGAGAGATTTCCAGAAATCTATATTACTTTTTTTCTTTTATTTTTTCTTTTAACATTTTACCAACGAACATGGGTGTGTTATAGATGACTTCCTTCCCTCCTTCCTTCCTTTCTTCCTTCCTTTCTTCCTTCCTTCCTCCCTTCCTTTCTCCCTCCCTCCCTCCCTCCCAGAATAAAAGTTATTCAGATTGGTGCAAGCTATAACCCATAGATGAAACAAAACAGTAACCATCTGGGAAATTAATATTTACATACATAGGAAAATATTTTCTAGATATGGTAAATTGTTCTGTATTTGCTGAAAGTAATATTTAAATAGGAAGGAAGGAAGGAAGGAAGGGAGGGAGGGAGGGAGGGAGGGAGGGAGGGAGGAAGGAAGGAAGGAAGGAAGGAAGGAAGGAAGGAAGGAAGGAAGGAAGGAAGGAAGGAAGGAAGGAAGGAAGGAAGGAAGGGAGATTATTATTGTTAAAGTGTGCCAAAATATTCTGGTAAAGAAGCTGGTGATTGTACACTGAGCATCAAATAATCACACTGTAAAACTCAATTATGAATTCCTTTTTTGCTATAATGGCTAGAAAAGGAGAATGAGGACAGATTTGTATCATAATTATGTTAAGCATTGAAGTCAATGTGGATAAAACTTCACTATAGTGCACTTTTAGTATACGCTGACTGTTTAGGTGTCCTATACTAAAGTCAGAGAACTTATGGCTGTTCAGAACTTGTGGCCCAGAGTTTCTCCCCATTGGTCACGTTGGGGGGGGGGAGTTAATTCAGCATCATTTGGAGGACCACCAGTTCCCTCTCTCTGCCCTGGACCTATGTTAATGCAATTCATCTTACAGTAGAGTTCTGATTTCTTTTTTTTCTTCCTGATTCCTAGTTATGAATATTAGAAAATATTTTAGTATGCCATGGGTCTTTCTTCCTTGCAAACATCATTCAGTTCTCTGAGTATTAATTTATGTCCTTTTGAATTAAGTATTTTCTCTTAGTACTCCACAATCTGACTTCATCTCCTGGAAGGGCTGGAGATAATGAAAGGCTGTGGATAATAATGCTCCTATTTATTTTTTGTTTTTATGATTGGTGTGTCATACTATCTGATCCCCATCTTATATTACTAGAAATTATTAACATTTCCATTATTAGAGAAATCCATAAGGTCTTTACTCAAGTGCATAACCCTTCTTAAGTTGATGAATAAATGACTTTATAACTTGTTTTCCTTGCTACCTCATAAGAATTTGAAAGAACAATCACTACAAGTCTTAACCAAAATTAAGACTTAAGGTTTTCACATTTATTTGTTGGATTGTAGCCATGATAAATGGGCACTGGGATTTGTTGCACTCTTGCCTCTTCATGTTTTATTCCTAAGTTTTCATGTATAATGAAAACATGAAGTGATTTGAAATGGATTATATACAAAGGCTTTGCTTTCAAAATGATGCATTTTCATGTAAAAACATTCTAAACAGAATGAACAGCTTGAGGAATGCCAGCAGTTTTGTGTGTTTTTTCTAAAAGGGAGACAATCAGATCTGGAACATACCGAGCATGTAGAAGCATAATACAAGTACAGTCTTTAGGAAAGCAATCTGTTAAAATAACTTTTAACATTAAACTAGAAATGTTTTTTCTCCATTTATTGACTTGTCCTTCCAAATAGGTCCCACTATATAAGAGGAAAGTTCAAATTTGATAACCTTGTGGTATTAACCAAGCATATAGTTCTCTTTGGGGTTAAAAACAGCAGATTCCATTCCATTCTTCTCAGGTTTATTAAACTGAGATGTTGAAACTGGGATCTATCCATGTTGAAACAGCAACCTCACACAGTGTAGATAATGTATGAATCAACTTTAGATGTCCACCCTCCAAGTATCAACTGCAATGAGGTTTTTGGCCAAAGAAAAAGACTATAAAACGATATTCTGGTTTTCCAATTACAGTGTATGTTTTGTGCTTACTGTGCAAAAAGCAAACCCTGCTTACATTTCCTGGCATTTGAACATTAATTTGAAATTAGTGGATTGCAAGATAAGCCAAGCCAAAATTTCCAGTCAGGATGCATGTAAATGGCAGAAAAGATGCAGCATGAAATGGAATTATGGGTTATGTTACAGAATATTTTGACAAGACTAATTCATACCCTTACTGTTGAGCTCAGCTAATTCCATTCTTCCCCAAAGGACTGGGGAAGATATCCCTCTAAACCAGGGATGTCCAAAATTTTGACTTGCCTGGGTGATATTGAGTGAAGACATATTGTCTTGGGCCAAATATAAAATATATAATATAATTAATGTATATAAATAAAACAATATGGGGTGGGTAGATCTTATGGGGCCACATTTCTAGCTATCTAGAGCTGCATGTGGCCCAGAGGCTGTGCATTGGACATTGCTGCTCTAAACCATAGTTTATTGAAATTATATTAAACAACCCATAGTTTAGAAGGCACAATAGCTTGGTGCACAGAACCCACTAAGCAAATACTAAACACATTACATTATGACTTAATATAATGTGTACACACACATACACACACACACACACACACACATACATCAGAGCTTATTTGTAGTGACAATTAAGAATGGGGTCCTATCTCTGCAGAGACATGGATGAGGTTAGGATATGCCCCTCTCAAAGTAAACAAATAACTAAAATGAATTGTTTTAACATGATCCTTCCATACCTAGTTTTCATGTTGTGAAATAGTTCTGACCAAGAAGTAAGACTTGCCCCAACTCTTTTGAACTTTCAGAAAGTAGCTGAAGTGAAATACCTCTAGCAGAACCTTTTTTAACTAATTAGTTGGGATATTATTGTTCAGACATGATCCTGTGCCTATATAACCTTTGTTTGGCTTTAGCTTCCATGTTACATTTCAATGTTACACTTGAAATAGTTGTTGCCTCTGCCAATCTGCTTATGTTACATTCCAAAGTAGTCAAAAGGTTTTCATAGAAGTTGTCTGGATGTCATTCACCACTTTCTTTCTATAAAACCTTACTGAAACTATACCTCCAGTTTCAGTTTAACTCTTAATGGTCAAAGTTAAATAAAGCCAGGAGAAAGGAACAATGTTCAGATGTATGGTGTGTGTTTCTTCATCACCACATCAATTAAGGCTCAATGTGCTTTCACTTTTAGGATGTTGGTTTTCCGGGGGTCAAGAATAGGCAACTGGCAGGCCCTGAGCCCTCTTTGATTGCAAATCCTAAAAGTTGATGGCTGTTTTGAGACAAGCAACCAGCAAAAACTTTCATGTGGATTATAAAATAGGCTTCACCCAGTTACTGAAGGTTGGTTGGGGTAGAGAAATCTCTTAAAATCTATTCCAAGAGGAGGCAGGGGAATCCTGGCCTTCCCCAATTGGATCCACCAGTTTCTAACTCACGCTCTCTCACTTTGGTCTGGGAACATTAAGTGAGTTCATTCCTTAGCTATCAAAAAGTTGCCACCATGGCTGTCCAACCCTGTTTAAACTGTTGTAGAATATAAACTTCATAGGGTACTTAATTTGCAATTCCCTGGAATTAAGGAAAGTCCAAATCTTAATTAAGTTTTAAGAACTCCACGTCCTTTAAGTGAGTAGGTGTTACTGAAGTTAGGCCAGTTCCATAAGCCTGAGGAGACTTGTGGTTTGATGAAAGCTAAATGGTTACCTCTGCCTTGTCTGCACTTTCCATGTGTGTGTTTTGACTTCAGACCAAGAGTCATCAAATGATTTCTGGGGGGGGGAGGGGAGCAGAACTGCAGAGATGAGGATGGAGGGAGGAGAAACACTGCTTTACTCCAGGGAGAAAGGAACAAAGATGATGTTTCTTTTTCTCAGTGTTATGTCACTGACTTTTAACAATGTTGAATTGATGCCATTTGCCAAGAAAGTCAAAAGCAGTCAACTTTAATCACTGCCATTTGAATTCAGTGGTTAATGCTGAACATGAAAAACAATCGGTCTGGGATTTTTATTTTTTATGAGTCCCACTTGTGGGGTCACTCAAGATTTTTATTCTAATCTAGATCAGCCTCCCTCAAGTTAATGTTGGTCTTTGGCCATGGTGGAATTTCTGGGAGTTGCAGTCACAAGACATTTGAAGAGCACCACATTTCAGGAAGATTTATTTAGATCATTGATGTATTCATGACCCAAGTTAGGGCATGTAACTTGTACAATGCTGACACAAGTCAGGAGCCCCACAACCACAGTTTGCAAGGTGGGAATAGAATGGTGAATATGAAAAAAATACCTCTAAACAGATGGTGCTAGAAATATTTTTTTTAAGACAGTTGTAAGTAGCTCTTGGCAAAGTTTTGAATCTCTGGGGACCCAATCTGGATAATACATCAATCTTTAAGCATTGCTGTTCAGGCTGCAAATTCTTGATCCCTGCAAAATATAATTTAACAACCCCTACTTCTCCAACTTGTTTGTGTTTGAGCTGGCTGGTTTGTGCCAGCTATAAACCAATGTGAAAGATGGAAAGCTCCTGGGGCCAAAGTGTCACCAAGTGACTCTGAGCAGAATACAGGCAAGTTTAGATGACAGGGCTCAATAACAAGGCCTTTTAAGACTTAGGTTCACCGTCTCCTTATCCAGAGTAGGCTCATTCTGTCTGAGAGATCTGTGAAGAACTGGAAGGACTTAGGCATTGCAGCCATACAGTCTCTTCCAAACAAGACCTGAAAAACCTATTATGGTCAACTGGGTTCATTTCCAAATGTGTGTGACTATGATTGATTGAGTGAGTGAGGGAGGGAGGGAGGGAGGGAGGGAGGGAGGGAGTGAATTGCTATGCTGATCAATGAATGATAATTTCGATCTAGGTAAAAAAACCCACTCACTTATTCCTCCTCGTGATCCTATTAAATGGCCTTTTGTACTTTTTCAAACCAGCTAATAATAAATTTCTTTACATATATTTTACTTAAAAGACTTTGAACAACTATTTTATCTAATGAAACCTCTTGACCTATTTTTACAATCTTTGATGCTGCCATTTTGAACATTGAGTGTAACAGTGTGATGAGCCAGTGTAGTTTCTTCCATATCTATGGGAAATCAATTCAAGATGATAGATAGATAGATAGATAGATAGATAGATAGATAGATAGATAGATAGATAGATAGATAGATAGATAGATAGATAGGCAGGCAGGCAGGCAGGCAGGCAGGCAGGCAGGCAGGCAGGCAGGCAGGCAGGCAGGCAGACAGACAGGCAGACAGGCAGGAAGAGAGAGAGAAAAAGAAAAATCAAAGTTACTAGAAAATCCTCTCAATATTTTTCATTATAAGA
This sequence comes from Crotalus tigris, assembly GCF_016545835.1. Lineage (NCBI taxonomy): Eukaryota > Metazoa > Chordata > Lepidosauria > Squamata > Viperidae > Crotalus > Crotalus tigris. Next base: position 67,529 of record NW_024097600.1, read on the forward strand.
TATAGATTTTTTTTCTTTTAATAGATCTGCTTCACTTATCACATTTTGTTGCCTTCATTATTAAGCAATTGTTCCAAGAAAGTTGGGTGAAAGTTAGATTTCGCAAAAATTTTGCAAGCTCGGCTATTCTAAGGGATCATGATAAAATTAAGCAGGGCTTCTAAATTAGTTTTTCCTCCACATTTGACTCTCTTCCTCTCTAACCCTCCTCCTAAAAGTGGATGTACTGGATTAAAACTGACTCTAAAATGACTGAAATTAAATTTGAATTAATTACATATAATTAAGAAGCTTACTCCTTTTGCATATTTTTTTCTTCTTCTGCTAAGATAAAAACTGCCATTCACCAGCAACTGAACAAATACAGATATAATCTCATAATGTAATTCACTTCTTTCTCTCCTAAAAGAATACTGCTAATAAAAAAGTTTATTTTACTTGTTTTAAACACCTGTTCTATAGAACAGTTCTCCCATTGTATCTGTAAATAAATCTGACATCTTCTGCATTCTACATCTAGCTTAAAAAAAAAGTAAGGTCAATTGTTTACATGTCATAATTCTTTCCAGATTTTTTTTTTTTTTTTAAAAAGCTATATTTAGCTCCATGTATATTGCTAACATCCAGTTAGCTCCATTTTCCAAGTTTTGTAAACTTTGCCTGTTTCATATTAGGATGACAATGGAAAACATTAAACTTTTCTTTCAACAACAGTCACTTGTTAGTTTATTTTGGACATGCATCAACCAATGGGGATTTTGGCTGCATTTATTGAAATACAACGAAGGAGATGCCTTTCGCATTAGCTAACAATCTACACTTCCATTTTCCAACATTTCATGCGGAATGAGTCCTATAATACTGTTTGGATATATCTAACAGAGAACCAATTGGTGCGGTGGTTAAGACACCAGGCTAAAAACCAGGAGACTGTGAGTTCTAGCCTCATCTAAGGCACAAAACCTCTGGGTGACCTTGGATAAGTCGCTCATTTCCTCAGCCTGGAAAGCATGCAAGAGCAAACCACTTCTGAAATCTTTGCCAAGAAAACCGTAGGGACAGGTCCAGGCAATCACCAGGAATCACCAATAATTCAAAGGCAGGCACACGTACAGACAAATACTGTCTCATTATTTTCTCCTTAGATGTGTAAACAGTTATCTCCATAAAACAGATAATGTCATCCTGCTAGAAGATTACAGGTGTTTACAAATACATTTTCCTGCTATTATATTTCAATGTTTCTCTGGTTAGTTGCAATGGTGCATCTCAAAGGGATCCTTGCCAGGTGCATGGGGGGGGGCAAGGCGGGGCAGGGAGGAAAACAAATCAAGTTGACAGTCCTGACCTTACCCTTGAAGCCACATGCCTTTAAAATATGGATTAAAAAGCAGCCAGGTTTGAATTACACAGTCAAAGCTCTTAACACAAAAAAATTGAAAAAGAATGAAAAGAAAGAAAGCAATACAAAGGGCTAAAGGGGTCACAGCTATTACACTGATTCTTTTGACCTCTCCATGGAGGATCTTATGCACTGCCCAGCATAGAGCTAATTAAACTGTCTCACATCAGGCACAAATAGCATCCAAAAGGGAGGGAAACTTTGCAAGGGAAGAAAAATCAAAACATTATCCTCAAAATAATGGGGATAGCATAGTATATTCAGGGGTAGGCCACCTTGGCTCTTTTATAACTTGTGGACTTCAGCTCCCAGAATTCCTGAGCCAGCCATGCTGGCTCAGGAATTCTGGGAGTTGAAGTCCATGAGTCATAAAAGAGCCAAGGTTGCCTACCCCTGGTATATTATACTATACAATATAGTATTCTTCTAGGAACACTGGACCACACTCTTTTTCTGAATATTTCCATATCTTCTGGGTTTGGGAGCTGAGCATTTTTTTATTTTTTATTTTAGATTTGTGTTATTAGTATATAAACATTTCTATAGCTTGTATCTCTATATTGCCAAGTTTCTGGTGATCATGAAGAGTTCCTGATCAGTTGAAGACCAACCCTAGAAATCAACAGAAAAGGCTGATTCGGGATATTCAGAAGGCATGAACTATTAATGTTCATGTCTTAAGAGAGATTGTTTAACTTTAGAATCTTTAGTTTCTTGATTGTGAAAAGAAAACTTAAGGAACAAATCTCTATATGATACATTTTGGCAGTACTAAAGATGTCAGTGCATCATTTGACCAATTTACTTGAAGAAGTCATGAAATACCATGCTATATTAAATGGGGTTCAACATTGTTTCTTTGATGTCTTTGTTGTGGCATGTAGTTTAGGGTAATCAACAAATAAAAAAACCTGAAGTGTAATTTTCAACAGTATTAAATGTAATGGAGAAACTCTTTAGGAAAGCGTTTGAAATACTTTTCTTGCTAGTACTGTCTGCTCTCAAAGTGTGGTGGTTCTAATGTGAAGAATTTAAAAAAAATGCATCTCGTCTTTTAGGAAAGCAACAGAGTTAGTGTGGCAGAATATCTGTGAACAGAAGATTCTAGGTTCAAATCCTGCCATTTCCAGTTTTAGAAGAAGGAGATAGGCTGGGATCCTAATAAAGGTCTCTTACATGGAGATAAAAATACTGGATTGTGAGGGCAGATAGATCCGTGAGTATTCCACTTGGACCAGAAGCCAAGTTAAGACATTGTGCACACATATATAGGCCAGGCAGCTGAGATCAGCCTTCAAAACAGCCTTACAATTCCTCAAAAGGATGGTGCTATTTTAAAGCTTCAAAAAGTAATCCTTCACTCCCCTAATATATTTTGCAAAATCCCTTTCTTTAATGCTTTGCATAGCCCTAAGGAACATGACTATATATATATATATATATATATATATATATATATATATATATATATATATATCTTTGGTTATTCGGGTTTTCTCCCACGTAAAAATGCTCCCACGTAAAAATGCTCCTTGAAGCACGAAGCTGAAAACACCAGCCTGAAGATGACGAATGGGACTTCATCGAAATGTTGCCAAGATACTTCCATTTACGCGGGGGAGAAAACCCGAATAACCAAAGACCTACATACAAAACCCGCGAAAACCTCAGAATATATATATATATATATATATATATATATATATAATTATATATAATATATATATATAATATATATATATATATAGGTCTTTGGTTGTTCGGTTGGACAACCGAAGATGTTGGACCAGGGAAGATGTTGGTTCCTCTTTTTTGACTGAGTTCTTATGTTCTTCAATGCGTGCACTTATTTAAGCCACACCTTAAAGCCACAGGACATGAAATTGACTTTAAAAATACCAGAACCATTGCCAAAAGTGAACATTTTAATAACAGAATAATCAGAGAAGCCATCGAGATAGAAAAACGCCCACACAGCATGAACAAGCGAGATGATACCTCCCGCCTACCAGCCATTTGGAAACCCGCCCTTATTGACAAACGACTCCCTAACACAAAAAATGATACCAGACCCACACTCACAAAAACCACACAGGATGTCACCACCACACATCCACGCAAAAAACAAACCCAAAGCCACACCGATGATGAGGCACGACCACAAACCAGAAGCCAGACCACAGCTGCATCATTAGCCACTTTAAACCCCTCCAATCCATACATGAAGCAAACTGACACCCTCCATGAAAATGAGGCACGACCACAAACGTGAAGCCAAAAAATAGCAAGGCAGCCCAAAATCTTAAACCCCTCTGCAACTCAGACTAACCTGAGCACAACCAAACAGAACACTCCCCCAGCCAATCAGAGCACAGCCAACCCCCCAGCCAATCAGAGCACAGCCAACCCCCCAGCCAATCAGAGCACAGCCACGCCCCTAACCAATCAGAACACACCTCCACCCAATCAGAACACAGCCAAGCTCCCACCCAATCAGTTCATACCCCCACTGGCAGTTAAAAGGAAGAAACAGCTAAGACCACACATTGCTGCTCGAAGCACGAAGCTGAAAACACCAGCCTGAAGATGACGAATGGGACTTCGTCGAAACGTCGCCAAGACACTTCCAATTTTACGCGGGAGAAAACCCGAACAACCAAAGACCTACATACAAACACCCGCGAAAACCCTCAGAAAACAAATATATATATATATATATATATATATATATATATATATATATATATATATATATATATATATATATGTAGGTCTTTGGCTGTTCGGGTTTTCTCCCGCGTAAAATTGGAAGTGTCTTGGTGACGTTTCGACGAAGTCCCATTCGTCATCTTCAGGCTGGTGTTTTCAGCTTCGTGCTTTGAGCAGCAATGTGTGGTCTTAGCTGTTTCTTCACCAGCCTGAAGATGACGAATGGGACTTCGTTGAAACGTCGCCAAGACAGTTCCAATTTTACGCGGGAGAAAACCCGAACAAAGACATATATATATATATATATATATATATATATATATATATATATATATATAAAGTAGCTTTTTCCTGACTGGCCAGCAATGTATATTTACGTTCTAATCCTGCTTTCCACATAGCATTCACTTTCACCTAGTTCTCCATTAAGGGATACCATAATAAATATGTGAAGGTTTATGGGTCAGCTAATATGTCCAAGCTCAGGAAATGACTATATACTTCATTTTATTTTGTAAACAATAATTTTAGATTACTAGAGAGAGCCGTGGTTAGAATGCAATATTGCAGGCTAATTCTGCTGATGGCCAGGAATTCAATCCTGACTGGCTGAAAATTGACTCAGCCTTCCATCTTCCAAAGTTGGTAAAATGAGGACCCAAATTGCTGGGGGAAATATGTTGACTCTGTAAACTACTTAGGGAGGACTGTAAAGCGGTATATAAGTCTAAGTGCTATTGCTATTGTTATATAGCAGACATAATTACCTGAGTTTTTTCACTGATATATGTGGAATCATTAGGACCATTTATACATTAGCCAGAATTAGTCTTGGGTCACTGATAAAGTAGTATTGTGGCAGTCCGAGGAATGAATTTCTTCCCTATCTGAAGATATAGAGATAGACAATGGTATGGAATAAAGTAAAGCAGCTCCATAAAACTCCACTCCATAAAAATGTGTAAGTTTTTTCTTCTTGGCAGAGAAAAATATCATTCCCCCACTCTTCAGATATTTCCTATAGTTTTTCCTGCTGATTGGAAAATGTATCTGGCCAAACCAGACATCAAGTAGGTCGTATTTCTTACATGAGCCTTCAGATTTGAGTTTCTAGAGCCCCAAGTTGGAAAAACATAAATCAATTCAGATTGGAAAGATATATCCCACATTACACCGGCAATTTTCTTCCAAACTTTCTTTCCTCTGTAACTTCTGAAAAAATTCCCCCAAATATATTTCTGGAGCATCCCCAGACAAGATTTAGACATTGCTCAGGAGAAAGAAGGAGAGTTTTTCATCCCAGGGGCTGCCAGCCAGCCAGAATGCAATGCAGAACCGTACAAACATGCTTGCCTGGCTGCACTGAATCCAATCTCACGTAGTCCAATATTTTGGTTTGAGCAATGATCGTAAGATATTCCTGGGAAATTGACAAGCAGAAATGTAAAATAGAGCTTCCTTATACACTTCTTCCTAGATTTGGCATTCACTGATCAACTACCTCTAAGTATGGTTTAGGAGGCTAACCTTTACAGTTGCATGTGATGAGGGTAATTAAGCGAGACAGTTTTGCTTAATGACCCCCTACCCTCTGCTTTCCCTAATGCGGTCATTAAATGAATGTCCTGGACTCCCAAGGCCTCCCCCAATCACTGAGGCACCCCATCTCTGCTTCCTGCTCCTTGTGGTCCCCCTCCATCCTTGGCTTTCTTCCCATCCAGCTACTCAGCCACCCAAGGAAGCCACCTGCCCTGGTAGCATCTGCAATAGTAACATGTTCTGCCCAGATTTAGGTTCCCTTAGGTGGCTGAAGGAAATAGGCCAAGATTTCCAGGGATCCAATGGGATGTGGGGGATAGGTGGGGGGCAGATCATAAGTAGCTTTGAGGGGAGGGTGTTGTAACTTCAAACGGTTGTTAAGTGACCAGTCACACATCAAGGGCTACCTATACTAAAGCGCCTAATATTATTATTACCTTTTAAAGTAATTCTGAATCATTCTTTTGGTTTTTGGCAAATGAAGGAAAGGCTCAGTTTGTTTTCTAAGGGAATTCCATTACTACTGTAGCAATGTTGAATGCACTTGTGCATCCTGATCTCCTCAGATATGCATGTATATCTCACTAAAAAGTTGCTCTGTCTGGCATTTTATTGCCAATTTTTACAAATCTGCTTCCTTGGGGTGGTGTTCTATTAACGTTTCTGTATTTTTCCTAAACTGCAAAGTGGAGGCAGGTAGAAAATAATCATTTGGCTTAATGTATAGTCCTCTGGTAATCAGTCCAATCAATTTGTCAAGTTTTCAAGCAATCAGGTGTCATCTGAAAGATACATGTTCTTTCTTAGTGTAAAAAATAACCATGATTGCCGTCCTGACATTCATAGTTGCGTGAGAGTATTTACTTGACTTCATCAAGGTTAATTACAGGTAAACAAGCATAGGGCTGGTGATTCAGAGTGCTGAAATTGAGTCTATTTATTCCAGACAATACAATGCATCAGAATCTCCAGGTCCCAGTGATCACAGACTAATGATTCAAGCCACCTTCACATATTGGAAATGCATATAAATGCGAGAATTGCACTGCCATAGCAGGCTGTGGATATCTATGCTTGTTTCAGCCGCAGAAGGAAACCATTGTTTTCACAAGTAGGCTCCTGTTCACATGGAGAGATCCCTCCCAAGGTGTACTTCAAAAGCAAATTGATTAGGAAACAATCCACATTTACCCCCACATCACTCCTCCGCAATGTTTATTGCAATTGCTTGAAGTGTTGGGAAAAAGCTGAGAAAAGAAATTGTCTCACTTGCATGATACACTTTCCTTGAATCAAACCATAGAGTAGAAGGACTTGGACTTTCTACTTGTAGAAAGTCTAAGCTTCATCAGAGTGACTGATTGGAGGAAGGAGATATTTTCACAGATTCCTCCCACCTCATTCCTCTGGGCCCACCTCTTCAGTAAAACTGTTCCAGTGGGTTGGGTGACCCTGTGGAAGGTTATGAAAGGCAATGCTGGGGAGAAGTAGAAAATTGTTCTTCCTTTTTGGAGTGGAGTGCCTCCTGACCTGAACTTCACCCATGGAAAATTTGAATAACTCTGCATGTTCTTATGTTCTCAGACGTCTTTGTTGGTCCTTGGGCACCACTATAATCACTATAAAATGTATGTTGATGTTAAGTATCCTTTGGATAAGAGCCTAGGGCCACCTTTTTTGTTTCTTTCCCATAAAAGACAAATTTCTTTTTTATGTCATTAGCCTTTCAAACTTTTTGTAAGCACTAATTATTTCATTTGCTTTTACAAGCATGAAGCTAAGCAGTATGAGAGTTGGAAGGATATAATTCTGTGAGCAGCCTACTAGAAAACTGATGTTGCTCATATTCAGTCTAAATAATAAATCAAGCATAGAGCTGCATAACAATATCTTTAGATATATGTTACTGAAAGCATCATTTGTGACTTCCATAGAACAAGTTTCTGGCACAAATACTTGACGAATTGTTCTCAAAACAAGAAAGATCTAATGTGTATAAAATGAATTCTGGATCATGCCCATAACTAAAATGTGTGAAGAACCAATTTAGTGTTAAGATTAAACTGTTTATTACTTTCACTTTTACATTTTGATCAGCAGAAAGTGTTTCTTAAATAATTCAATTATTTAATTTATTTGTTCTTCTTTACCTTTGTGACCAGTCAGTGCTAGGTAAAAATGCTTTTTTTAAACTAACAAAATAAACAGATTCTGCATCATGATTGTGTTGTTCTTATGCTGACAGATTAAGTATGATAAATCAGAATCAGAAGATTTCAGTCAACCATGCTGGGAAAAATAACCCCTTGCCATAATTTCCCATATGGAAGTAAATTTCACTGAAATCAACAGAATTTCTAGTTGAAATGTTTATCCAAGTGCTGGGCAGAAATCCAAGTGCCAGGATTTGTTTGAATTCTGGTATGCAGGCATAGCCTAACCATAATGGAAAGAATGATGTACAGCTGTGGAGGAAATGCCAGGAAGAAAATCTGAGATGTAAAATGCTTTATTAGAAATCTTGCAAACACCCTACAATGATTTCTAAAAGATGAAACTTCCTTCTCAGTAAACATAGGTAGAATTTTAAAATAAACTCCCCAGAGATCCCAAGTTCTGTCTTTTAACCTCAGCAAACCTTACTAAACTGGCGTGCATCTAATCAGGAATATCACAACAGCCTTTTGGGTCAAAGGCTAGCTGACCCAACCTCCTGTATCTTGCAGGTGCCAATCATACTCTATATGCAGATGCCCAAGAGGGCAAGATCTATTATTGGTCCCATTATTACTGTCTTGTGATATTTATTTATTTATCATATTTGCATGCTGCCCAACTCCAGCAACTCTGTAGAGATATGCTGGGTATAATTTAGAGACATCAGGACTAGGAATCCTTGCAAATTCTTATCTAAGTTACTGGTTATCATGACATTTTATAATGTGCATTTCTTGGCTATTTATTCATTGTGTAAAATATCTCATTTTGATCAGTCTACTAGTTATATTAATGAAGCTTAGAGTAATCCAAAATGAAACATTTGAAACAGATCTTAAATAAGCATTTACTCTACTTTCATCTATTCTTTCTGATCCTTAATTCTTACACAGAGGCTACAGAAGGCTTTAAGAATATTGATTAATCTAATCAGCATCAGGCTGAGGGGTTGCAGATAGCATATTCACCTACAGTTCTAAACTTGTGCTTATATTCTAGCAAAAATAACCACTGAAAGTTTTGGGCTTGCTATGCCATGAGTTTTTAATCAAGCCATTTAAAATATATTTTAAAAAAGATTTAAAATTTGAGATTTGATCATTAGAGATTTGTGCTTCTGTCAAATTATGCTCCATCTTGGCATTGAGGAAAAGAGATAGATAATTTAATAAAGATACTAGGTAAAGTTAATCTCTGATTATTCTTCCCACTTACTTGATATCCCAGGTCTTAGTCGTGATTGAATCAAGATAATTATATATATATATATATATATAAATGGGATATGGGAATCTGTAAATGTCCAAGAAAGGACATTAAGATGGATCAGAGGATAACTTACCCAAGTATATCAGAGGCAGAATTAACACTGCAATATTGCAGCACCTGTTTGATTCTTGTTCCTCCCTTTCTGGATGCCAGAGGGTTCCATTAACATACAGTCCATGCATAGGGAATAGTATTAGTCCATGTATTCTCCCACCTCTTTTTCATATTCATTACCACAGTTAAATTAAGTTGGTGGGCCAGCCATAAATATCCTGACTTCCATTTTGCCTTGCCCTCTTATGCTGTCTTCAGCTTTCCAAAAGATTCTACCCCAAGCAAGGTACTAACTACAGTTCCAAATAATACCAGAATTTGTGAGTCACTTTGGAAGAACTAGTTTTTCTGTCTTTTGTTAAACTGAAAGATTCTAGGAAATACAAATTGAAGCCAGACAGAAGAGTGTCTGGTAGGTGCCAAAAGAGACTCCACATTGACTAGTCAGTACTTAACTGATAAGTTCAATAAAATGAGAATGACTTCTTGCCTGTTTTCTGACAGCTACTGTGATTTGCTGAATTTTTTGTTGTGTCTAAAATTTCTCATTTGCTAGCTATCACTTTCACTTATCTGTTGGCAGCTCAGAAGGATGAAAAATCCTATCATGTATAAGTTACCTATAGAATGGTAAAGAAGCATCTATGTGTCATTACCTCTTCATGTCTCCTACTAAGTCAGTATGAACAAAATGTTTCCAGTTTCCTGCACTCAGCACTTATCTAATTGCCCCCAAATTGAAAACACTCTGTATTTTTGGCTCAGCAATTCAGTGAGTTCATTTTCAGAGTATGCACTGCTCTGTTTTGACTCTTAATATGGAACAAATGCATTAGTTTTACTTGTAAACATTGCCATAATAACTAACATAGGTCTTACGCGGCAAACTCTGAAGACTCATATATATTAATCTGGTTGTTTTGCTTCATACATTAAAAATTCCGCCATTAATAATACACACACTTCCAAGATTCAATGGCAACTGACGTAAATTCATGGGCAAATTTGAGATAGTTTCCAGATATCCCAAAACTATAGATCCCTCTGTCCACACAATTCAGCTAATTTACAAGTCCTCCTACCTCACATATGGTACATAAAATAATACTGATGCTTGCCAAAGAAAACATACTTAACTTATTTAAGCTTCAATGCCACTCAATTCCAAATAGCTTTGACTATAATAAGCAACAAAAACATTACAATGAAATTGTAATACTAAAAATAACTGCCCCTAACTGTTTCAGGACCCCCTAATCGTCATTGTCCTATAAAGCTGTGGCTTCATGATTTTTTTGGAAACCAAGAAAACGTTGGACAAGCTTATCAGTGGACAAGCTATTCCACAAAAAGGCAGCACTAAGAAGGCTCAACTGTGGAGGGCATTATCTTGAGTGGGGAACTTTTAACATGTTTTATTTGCCACCTCATACCAGACAGACAAGTTCAACCAGAGAAGACTTCTTGAAGCTCTCTAAGCCAGGCACGCTGGCTGAGGAATTCTGGGAGTTAAAGTCCACAAGTCATAAAAGGGCCAAGTTTGAAGACCCCTGCTCTAAGCTTTGAGCCTTCAGAGTTGACTACAGCACCTTCAACTGTACCCAGAATTCTGTTTAGTTACTCTACTCTACACAGAGAAGTATTTGATGAGGCAGCATATTTTTCCTCCAGCTTTTACCCAAACCACTTCCATTTTTCCTTCCAAAAAGGAAAAACATTGAAGGAGACCCTAGGGATCAGTGTGTGACTTTCCAAGACTTGATGCAAAAGCTTTGGCTAAGATCAAATCTAGTATCTGTTCTTATCAGTTTCATGCTTCATAAGTCCTTTATTTTCCTGCTCCTTCCTGCTGATATCCCAGTTGTTGCTACTTATTTCAATTATCTTGTTTTTGCAAAGCCCAGCAGCTGGTAGGTACTCTAGCTTCCAAACAGACATAAGCAAATCTAAGAGTAATTGCAGTACCTTAAATGGAAACCCCCTGATTGGTATGGAACCTGTCAGCTGCCTTTGGCTGCTCCCCAGAAACTCCCTTTTAATGGAAAACTTCCAGACTCTGATTTTCCATCTTAGGGTTTTTGATCTTTTTTGAACTGGGCAGGCCTTCAGATAGAGAAATGCAAGGCAGATGTGTGATTTCTCTGCATGAAATTGTCAAATTGATTTTGATCCAGTCATTTCCCTCGAGATCAATGTGGTGGTATTTGGGAAAAACCTGGGAAACAGAGTAAAGAGATGTGCCTAGGGAACGGTCAGATAAGAAAGACTATAGCCCACAGCTGCACAGTGGAAAGAACAAGAGGCTCTCTAGGGATCCTCCTTATGTTCACCGGATGTAAAAGTGAGGGCAAAGGTAAGATTCTATTCATGTAGTCTTACAGTAAAGTAGAATTCATTTATCTGGTCATGTTTCCAGGAACAACATTGCTGTTGTTTCATTAATGAACAAGCTAAAATATGGCTTCTCAAAGACAAACGTCGCTTTGTCCCACTGTAAATATTTTGTCACACTGTAAAATTCCTTTAGTGGCATACATAAAAGTGTTGGCACTAAATCAAACATTACTCATCAGGCAGGAAAGTATATTTCAGTTCTGATTTCCTTTTGTTTGATGCAAGGACAGCAAATCTTCCCTGGAGAAAACTGTCATTAAATCTTCTGAAAACTTAGGAAATGCAATTTTAATATGCTACATAATTCTTCTGATGCTAAAAAAAAGCAAAAAACCACCCTCCCCCTTCTTTATGTTTTGTGAAATGTCTTCCAGATGTTCAATAAGATATAATTTATTTATACAAATGCTGGCAAGCAATTCCCATCATTATTTAAAAAGAAAATTATATGCAGTACAACAACTTGGGTGATACGCACTGTGCCAGGAATAAAGCCATTCATCCTTGATTTCTCCAAAATTTCCAAGTTAGAGCACACAAGGGCTCTGCTCCAGGCCCCAAACTGGAAATTATGACCCTGAGATAAATTAGTATAAATATACCAGACTCCATACTGGTTTGTGGACAATGATTTTTTTTTATTTGTTTTGTTGATATTTATACTTCCCTCCGTAGGTGACTTGTACCATCTAGGTCGGATGATGAGAAAATGACTAAACATGTGTCCTGACATTACAGTGCAGGATCTACCCCTCATTTGTGTATGATATGGTGACACAAGTGTGAAAAGGATGGAATTTCACAAAGATAGTACACATTTTATTATCTGCTCCCCCACTCACCCTATCCGTATGCCTGGGCCAGGGGTAGGCAACCTTGGCTTTTTTATGACTTGTGGACTTCAACTCCCAGAATTCCTGAGCCAGCATGGCTCAGCTTGGAAACCTCTCCCTTTCCCCTCAGCATGGCTGGCTTAGGAATTCTGGGAGCTGAAGTCCACGAGTCATAAACGAGCCAAGGTTGCTTACCCCTGGCCTGGGCTGTCTCTTTCCTTATACTGTGCAATAATCATGGTTGATAAATCAAGTCTGCAGGAAGAACCCATCACCAGTTAGGCTCCTGATTCCTTCCTTCACTCCCTCTGGGAATCTACTAAATCAGTCTCAGTAGGAAACTTAGATGGCCATCCAGATCTTGCTGATCTACAACTTCTAGAAGCCCACCAACATGGTTAATAGGAAGGGAAATTTGTAGTTAATGAGAAGAGATTTGTAGTTCGATAACATGAAAAAAGTTCCTCATCTCTCATGGTTCATCTTTACAACCTGAAGAATTTCTAGATTTCTGATCCCACAGCCATTCCTCACAGAATTTATCAGCCTCTGATTTAATCCTTCTTCCATTGGTGCATAATAAGGTAGCCATTAAATACCAAGTAGTTTCCTGTTATCTGAATACACTTTGAAGTTGCTACCCTCTTGAGGTGACAAGTCTGGAAACTCAAACAGGAAACTCAGGCTGCAGGATTGACTACCCATTGTTTTAAAAACTTTGTTAGCTTACTTTGTATCCAGTAAAGAACTTTAGATATATATAATAGACAGGCCATTATGTGATACTGCATCAACATAAAGATGCACATTTTAACCTAGCAGGGGTTTGTTTCTTCAATTGTCAAATTAATCAAGATGGAAGATTCTCCTGGAAAAAAAAGTACTCAATAAGTTACTTCTGCTAAAAGTTTCAAAGATTTGTAGATCAGCACTTCCAGTTAAGTTCTTAACTAATTTAACAATATCCAGCCAGTTTGAAGCAAAGCTGTAAGTCATTACAACCAGATGTTTCTACAATGTTGCTCTCTATCTAGTCAATACTGCCACCTCCTGGGCAGTAAGAGAATGACATAAAGTATTATTGGATTCCTTCTTTTTCAGTAACAGTAATTTTTATTTAACTTTTTTTTAGTTGACAGAAATAAATACATTCTCTGAGTCTGAAGGTCTGATTCTTCCAACTGTTTATTACTTCAACATTCCTAAAGCTTTTATATCTAGGCTCCACAAAAATCTAAGAGCATTAGAATTAGAGTTTTCTATATCTACTGCTGTCATCCCAAAGATGCTTTTCCATGAGGCAACTGGACTTTCTTGTTTTTTCTTTGAAAATATTTGCTTCTCATCCAAGAAGCTTCTTCAGTTCTGACTAGATGGTGGGGAATGGAAAGGTTTATAGTCCTTGCAGACAGATGCTCATTTGCATTCTTTTAGGAAGTCGTTAATGCTACCTGGAGGCTTATCTGTGTCTTTAGGGTCATCTGAATAGTGCAAATGGGTGTGGAGCCTTCTTGGAACTGTTGAAAGGACTATGTTGTAGACTGGAGATGGAAGATGTCATATCCCTCCTCCTCTGTTGAGAGAGGGCTGTTCAATTTTGACATAGATGGCCTCTTTGAAACACCTACAAAGAAAAACAAGAAAATCCAGTTGCCTCATGAAAAAGCATCTTTGGGATAACTATGACCTGGATGACTGAGAATCTCCATAGACATTACTGCTGTCGTCTGACATTTGTCTGGATTTTATATAGGCCAGTTCTGGTAACATTATTTTCTTCCTTACCACCATGAAAAGAACTGGCAATATTTGTATGATCACAGGACCTAACTTTGTTTGGAGAATCTTGTTTATTTCAGACCTATTTTTAAATAAGGATTTAGGAAGTATTCCTTATTTCCATGCCCCTTTTAACTTTTTATATTAAAATTCTACCTACTGAGTTCCAGTGACTTCTGTTATGGGAGCCAATGTAGTTTTGAGCTGCATCAACAGAGGGTCCTCCTCATGGCTTAGCTTTTCTTTTCTTTCTTTTTCATCTCTCCTGTTATTATTTTTTTCCTCTCATTCCCTTTTACAATAAAAAATGGAAGTTATGAAAGACTACTTTAGTCATTTTCTGATTGGGGTCAAGTGTTCAAGTTCAATATTCCCTCTGCCAGATAACTTGGACTATAATAGAATTTAATCATAAATTTTTAAGTGCTCCCTTGCTGATCACAGAGAAAATAATCTGTTGTTCTTATTTTAAAGGTCATAAAATTGTTGGAATAAGTTAAATATAAATCTTGGACCTTATATATTAACTATAGTGACAATAAAGGGTATATGTTGGATATAAGTATAATTAAATGTTAATCTAAGAAGTTATATTTTATACTACTTTCATTCTTCAGTGAACATCTACATTTTAGTGTTAAGACATTTTATTAACTCAAGCTCTGCGTCTTTAACCACTGAGCCATCATGCCCCTTATTAGCATTTTTAACAATGTCAAAATGACTAAAATGATTTGTGTCAAGATGGTTGAGCTGAAGCCCTTTTATCTTTCCTGAGGAGTCACACACAAGATTAGTGCACTATTTTTGTGTAAAAGTATTAAAGGAATAGTGTTAAAATCTGTGCATATGCATGTAGGTCAGTATTCATAGCTTTTCCCAGGCAAGGTTATAAATTTGATTTTTGATATTTAATCTTTCAAACATCTTTTTTTATATTTGATCTTCTCAGCTGTGTAATAGCTTTGTTATCTGATCATTTCCAGCAGCAAAGGTCAGGCAAAGCTTATGATGAGGCAGCCATTGCAATCCACCTCAGATAAAGTTTATTTATTTTGTGGATGTTTTTATGGTTTTCGTGCTTTTGTTTTATAATTTTAGAATTGTAAGCTGTCTAGCTGTCTATCATCTATCATCTATCTACCTAATTTAGAGACCACCCATCTAACTGATAGAACAACATTTGGAATACTGCAGCCAATTTTGGTCACCATATCACAAAAAATATGTTGAGAGTTTGGAAAAAATTCAGAGAAGAGCAACTAAGAGGATCAAAGGCCTGGAGACTAAAACATACAAAGAATGGCTGTGGGACTTGGGTTTGGCTAGTCTAAAGAAAGAAGAAATAGGGGAGACATGATCTCAGTATTCCAGTATAGGGAAGGCTGCCACAAAGAAGAAGGGGGTCACTTTGTTCACCAGAGCACCAGAGGGCAAGTGCTGATCAAAGAGAGAAGCAACCTGGAATTAAGGAGAAACTTCCTGGCAGTGAGGACAATCAACCAATGGCATAGCTTGCCTCCAGAAATCGTGGGCGCTCCATCACTGGAGATTTTTAAGTAGAGATTAGACCAGTGGTTCTCAACCTGTGGGTCGGGACCCCATTTGGGGTTGAACAACCATTTCATGGGGGTCGCCAAACAAGGCTGTCCGCCATTTTTTCCCCTTTTCTTTGGCCACATCCCTGGCACTCGGTGATGTATAAGTGATTGGGGGGGGTCACCACAACATGGGGAACTGTATTATGGGGTCGCGGCATTAGAAAGGTTGAGAACCACTGGATTAGACAATCACCAGTCTGAGATTGTATAGGTTCTCCTGCCTGAGCAAGGGGCTGGACTAGAAGACCTCCAAGGTCCCTTCCAGTTCTATTCTATTCTATTCTATTCTATTCTATTCTATTCTATTCTATGGGTGGTGTGAATCTTGAATGATCTGGTTCTATTGAGCTAATGGTATGTGTGCCACTTTCATAATAGCACACAATAAGATAAGCAAGTCTAGCTCCAGACAAACCTTCATCTTCTCTAGGAGTATAATTACTACCAGGGAGCCTGGCTGGCTCTCATAGCAATGACTAATAAAATCTCCCTAGAATCAAGCTGAATTCCTGGTGACTTCATACATGCTCATGTAGTTTTCTTGGCAATGTGGTAAACATGATTTGCCTTTGCCTACTTCCAATCCCTTTTTGTATTCCCCAGTGTATCCCACAGCTCTGGCATTCTCTGGTGGTCTATCTTCCAAGTACTAACCAGGCCCAGGCCTATTTCTTCTTCCAAGCCCAGGGTCAGCCAGGAGCTGCCACTAGCTTGAGCATTATAAAAAACAATGTATTTAATTTTATTCTCAGGGACTGATAGGTTGAACACATTATAAATAGAGCATTTAGCAATGTCATAATTATAATTTGCTTGTGTTATATTAGGACTTGCTGTTATTTTTTTTTACTTTGATCAATTTAGTGAACACCAAGTACTAATATTTCCCCTTTCTTCCTTTTTCCCCCCCTCTCCTATCTATGTTTTTTCTAGTTGAGTTCGGAGAATGCAGTCACCTTGGCCAACTGTATGCTGACCGAGATGTGTGGAAACCAGAACCATGTCAAATTTGTGTGTGCGACTCAGGGTCTGTTCTTTGTGATGACATTCGTTGTATAGAGGAAGAGTTACCATGCGCAAATCCAGAGATTCCATTTGGAGAATGTTGCCCTGTTTGTCCAACAGCAACAGACTCACCTGTAAGTTCGACATTTGGATTTAATGCTATTTTCATACCGTTTCATATCAACATTGATTCTGCCTCAGCGCTTAGATGTAAAAAGGGTTCCATTCTCTTGGTTTCACAAGGTATACTCAACTTTAAGAGTCAAATCTTTGGGGTTTGGACAAGGACCTGCTGAAGCAGAGTGCTATTGTTTTTGAGTTTACCTTCCCCAAATATTTTGGTGCTATTTACAAAGGATTTGGTCACTGGTTTAAAGAATGAGATATTAATGTTGGAAAGGGCTAAATAATCTGAGCTATAGGATAACAAAATCCCAGGGTACTTTCTTTTCCATAGGTCTACATTCTATTATCTGTCAGGGAACAAATATTGTCAATAGGAAGAGTTACAACAAAAAGGGTTGCTCTTCCCCTTTCTGTTGTTCTCCCCCTCCCTGTCTCTCCCCATCCCAACATCCTTATCTTTATCTCTGTCTCTCTTCCAGTTAAGCAGGTCGCCAAGGGCGGGACACATTGATTTTGCCAAAAATCTGAGCTGCTGGGACACTTTTCAGATTAGACCAACATCTGCATATAATCTGTTTAAAGGCTGCAGGTTACCCATCCCTGCTCTAAACCACTCCTCACACTCCAGCAGACCGTTTCATGGGGGCCCAGGAAGGTTCACATCCTTCCTTTTTGTATATAACAGAGACCTCTGTCCTTCCTGGGGCGATAGAAGAGAATTTAAAAGTGCCAAAACATCCTGCAGAATATTGTTTTTGCAATCCTTTCCAATCAGGGATCAAGTAAGGAAGTCTCACAGCAATCTCCCAAGAATTGCTCTTCCCACTTTCCCAATGGAAAGATGCTGCTAATGGTTAAGCATTTCAGATCTGGCCTGGACTTGTTATTTAGTTGAATGCCTGGCAAAGATTATGAGTATTTGCTTCCAGCCAAAAGACGTGGATCCAAAGAACACTAAACTCAGTCCCAAGAGAAGGCCCAGCTTGTCCGCAAGTAATTTGCCAAGAGTGAAATTCAACTGGAACTCTCCCATAATGCCTGGATGGTTGGAAAGAAGTTCACACAGAGCACTTGGTTTCTGCTAGTTAAATATGTTCAAAATGTTTGAGTCAGACTTGAGTCAAGATGGAAACTTTTGTAAAATGGAGTATCTCTGTCCATTTTAGGTTTACATGCATACTTTTAACCTTTTACATGCATATTTTTAAATGGAAATTATTTCTTAACTACTATCTCTTTCTTTTATATATCCAGATGTCCCATTGTTTCTTTCCTCACAAAAGTTTGAAAGTCCTGTGGTAACTTTATTCAACTAATAAAATAAAAGTGCTATGCTCAGGTTAACATAAATGGGAATAGGTTTCATTGAATATATGCATCTTACTTCTCAATAAATATATAGAGAATTGAACTATAAAGAGCTCCCCAACCAAGTCTTTCTCTTTTTTAAAGTTTCAGTATAAAATAAAAATACAGAAAAAAGTTAGAAAACCAAGAAAAAAGAAAGTGAAAAAAGCAAAAGTGAGGGAGAAAAAAGTGATGGTTTTTTCAGCACAGCAAAATAAAAAAGCTCAAGCTTTTGTTTTATATTTCACAATATTTCAAACTATTTCTGTAACAAAATTATCAAAACCTAAACTCAAAGTTTTATCCTTTTTATTTCTGAAGAAAATCATTTCCAAATACAAACAAAACTAGGTAATTTGTTCTCTTTAATTAAAACAATTAAAACAATCAGTTTTGCCATTTCTACTAATTTCGTCATCTTTACCATCCATTTTTTCACTGTGGGAAGTAGTATGTCTTTTCATCTTTGTGCATATAAGATTGTCAACATATATAATAACAAAGTCCCTTTTTCTTTTCAAGTGTCAATTTTATATTTATTTGAATGATCTTCTGAATTAAAGTAAAAATCTGGTCCCCGTATTTTTTTTCTTTTTCTTTTGTTTTGTCAGAAGTCCACCAAATATGGTTAAAAGAAATACTTCTTTTGTGGGTGCATTTCCAACATATATTTAAAACTCTTTTATACATTTTTGACAATTAACAACCAGTGTTTCTCAACCTTGCAATTTTTAAGAATCCCAGAATGCCTCAGTTACTGCCCCAACTGTCCATTGCCCAGAGGAATGGATTTCAATTCCCAGAATCCTCAGCAGAGGGAATATAGAAATGGAAGGCTATCACATTTCATAGTGTCCAGTTTGAAGGAAGTCCACATTCTTCAGAAAAGACATTATAAATTAGATTTCACTTGTTAACTTCTATAAATTGACATAATACACTGTTGTTTGTCATTCTTTGCATATGTTCATGAATTTTTCACATAAAAGTGCCCTGAAAGAAGTATAATGCTGTTTATAAAAGTGCCGGTTCACTGTATAATCAATCTTTCATTTGAATGCAAATAATGGAAGTCCACGTGTGAGGAAGACTTTTACAAAGTTTTTTAACAGGCCTGTGTCAGTGGGTAGAGGAAAAGCTTCAAACTACACATAAATGGCTGAGGCCATTTCTCTTCCCATCAGTGCCTATGAGAAAGCATCACACTAAGACAATGGGAGAAAATAACATTTTAGCTGCCCAGCTACTCATAAGGGAGAGTTCTGGATGTCTAGCCTCTGATTAAAGACACTGTGGGTGATACCAAACCTTTAACCAAGGCCATGCCTGCTTGGTAAAGCTGACAACAGCTTCATATATTCCAGGGGCCACGTTAGTTCGTGTGTGCTATATTAGTAATTTCTGGATTAAGACAGCAAAGTCTGCCTTGACTTTTTGGTATGAACTCACTCTGCATGCACATAGACTGTGGACATGTCTGCAAAATTATGGATTTGGACAGTTTTCACATATATAAGACCGCTTGTGTGTAGATCTATAGCAGGATTGGCAATTGCAATCTTGCTACATATGTAGGACTTCAACCTGAAGAGAGAAGAGAGCAGTGCATGCAGTCTGGCCCTTAGCCTCCTAGCTTCCCACTCACCCTAATCTCCAGATATTCAGCCAAGGATCTGGAATGAAGATTAATTCATGGTTGCTTGAACTTGAGTATAGCTTTTCACACAATTGGTGATCTTTATAAATCAGGGTCCTGGATCACATGGAAAGTTTTAACTTTTCCTCATGCAAATACACTCAAGTTCAAATCACCTTCAGACCTCCAGTCATGTGTTGTTGGGGAAAGAACAGATTGGGACTGTGTGTATTGCCTTATGCTCTCTTCACTCTTTTGCTATAAATTATTCAGATCAAGATAAGGAAATTAAAATAAAAGCTTAGACATTTTCAACTTGATTAAGTATGGGTAAACTCTCACCCCTTAGGATCCATCAGGTATACCACAATCTGCTCTCCCAGAGGTTGTGTATGGGGGAATAGTTTTCTCTTGTTCTGTGCACCAGATACCCAACCAAACTATTACAAATTATTCCTGAACTTCTAGAAAATGACATTCCATACTCATGGATTATATTGGAGTTGAAACATATATTTCACCCAAAATGCTATCAATCCCAGTGGCCAAAGCAATGGAAATATTGAGCAGAAAGTGAGAAGGAAAAGGAAAGTCAGCACAAAATTGAAAAAGATGATAACCTTCAATACCGGTTCATTATATTCCTGGGATTAAATTTACATTCTTTATAAAATACAAATTTCTAAGGTAATGTAATATTAGTAGCTGGCAACAGCTATTGAGTTTGTAAGCCATACATGAAACCTATGGTCTTCCCTATGTGGGTGTATTCCAAATCTCATCATGCCCAGCCACCATGGCCAAATGATTGGCATGATGGGAGGTGTAGCCCATGAGGGGTCCTTGAGTTTGCTTGTTTTCTTACAAATGTTTCATTACCCAGACTAGGTAACAGCATGAGGAGTAGCCCAGTTCTGGAGGGTGAGACTTATCCCTGCTTACCCTCAGTCATGTACCAATATATCCATACGATTTCACTCATTTGTTTACATCTTTTGCTTTATTTGAAATTCTAGTTGATTGTTTCAGTTTGCATTTATTTTATATTTAATGCTCAGTCTGACAGTGTTTTGTTTTCCTTTCTAGCCTGATGGAACACGAGTCCAGGGCCCCCAAGGCCCCAGGGGAGAACCCGTAAGTTCAATTAATGTGTTCCTTTGCTTGAACATTGAAATGTTTGAAAATACAATAAGGATGGATAGCTCAATTTACTCTGTTTAGGCAAGATATATTTGTAACATTCCATTAAAACAACATGCATTCGGTTTTTTAGGATTTTTTTTTTTTCATCCCAGAAAATGCATGTTTCAATATGTGTTTCAATCCAATATGCTCATTTGTCTGGGCATTTTGGTCCCTACTTGTATTTTAACAATACAAGAAGGCTAAGTTTTATTTGCCCAACTATCAGTTTGTTGTGAAGAATTTTTCCATATCATGCTATCTTTGTCACACGGCATTTTCTTAGATGGTTTGATGTGAAATAAGGCAATTGGTATGGCCATAAAATAAACTGCAGTTGAAGTAGAAGGTTTGATAAAAGAATATACCAATTCCAAAGACAGAAGTTAATGACATGCCTCTCTTTTCTACTCTATGCTACTCAAGGAATTGTAATTTAAAGGAAGCACTACTCTTGATCTTTCATTGCAGCCAGTACATCTCTGTTGCAAGATTGTAACCATCATGGTGCAAGTTACCCAGTTTTCTGTCTCTCCTGATAACATAAAGTTTGAATTACCACTACACTGTAAGCTGATACCATTCACCATGAAATCATTTTTTCTATGATTCTTAAATTGTCTTGGGTGGAGGATGCTTTTGGCCTTCCTTACAGTCCTGAAGAAGAATGCTTTTATAGGCCCCAGTTTATTGGTCCCATTGAGTACATTAACTGAGCCAAGCACTGATTCTACTTCTTCACCAGACCCTCTTGAGAAAGAGCTAGATGTCATCAGCATTCAGTTGACATTTATTCTAAACTCTAAATGTTATCAGATCAAGGAAAAGTCTCCTAGCGCCACCTGATTTGTTGATCAGGTATGAGTAGAATGACTTTAAGGTTGTTCTGCAGAGAGTAAAGAAGTAGATGGAAACAGAAAGGCTCCATTGTCTAGGCAGAGGGGCACTTTTTAAGTCCAGAATGTCCAGGTAATATTAGGAAGTAGCTCAGGAATATACCTGCCTAATTTACTGACCTATCTGGAGGAGGAGGACAAGATGCAGCACAATCATACTTGAATGATGTATTATCAATTTTAATAAAAAAGTTTTAGCCATCTTGAGGAACTGAATTCAGTCCACTTAATGCTGCTGTCCAGACTAATCTGAACAACATCTTTGGAAGGACACTATAGTGTTTCTCAACCTGTGGTCCATGGACCTCTGGGGGTGTGTGTGACGTTGGCCATGGTCTGTGGCCACAAAAGTTATTTAAAGGGGGTCTATAGTGAAGAAAAGGTTGAGAATCACTGCCCTGTAGCATTGATATCAAAGTTGCTGAAACTTTCAGGATAATTAACAGGATTACACTCCTCCTTTACCATTCCCAATAAGATCACCCAAATGACCAAGGCAATTCCAGTGCCAAAACCAATCCTAAACCCAATTGAAATATATCCAGAAAATAAGTGGATCTAATTAGCCAGCACGTATGATCCAGTACGTATGACAGGGCAGCTGTAGCATCCTATTATTAAAATGATTGCATCAATCCACTGTCAAGGATCCTAGCTCCCCAATTACCTATAGTTAATATAATTACTGTATATTGCTGGGTGTGTTTGCACATATGCATATAAATAGGACTTCAGTATCACAAAGCTCCTTTTGTTTTAGCATTCCATGCATTGCCTAAATAAGAAACCATTTGAGTATTTGTGCACGATATTCATTTTTTCCCACTTTTCTCCTAAAATTATATTTAGGGCACACCTGGTACTCCTGGAAGAAATGGATCCCCTGGTACCCCTGGCCTGCCAGGAGACCCTGGTCAACCTGGCCCCCCTGGAGTCTGCCAAAATTGCCCAAGTTTTACTGGAAATGTAAGTAACATTCTCTCCATCATCTTTTCTTTTGCTAGTGTGTAAAAGTTAATATGCAATGTTTAGCATGCCACTGGTTCAGAAGCACAAAGGGTTTTAAGAAGAATTAGATCGAAGTTTCTCAATCTCAGCAACCTTAAGATGCTGAACTCCCCAGCCAGCATGGCATGGAGAATAATTAGATGAATTATTTTTACAGAAACCCTGCAAAAATTGATATGGACAAGGCAAGAATCATTCTGGATGGCAAAATCTAAATGTTACAGTACATGTTTGCAGTACGTAACTTGGCAACCAGGTTTATTCTCACACGATCTGTAATAATACCATATGTTAACGATAATTGTCTGTAGTTTACTGAAGAGCTAGTTAATATATGATACAAATAACTTTCCAAATTTATGAAGAGGTTGAAAGAGGTGTTCACAGCAAATCTAAATTAAAGGAGATTGTCAAAGAGATATTGCTGTGGCGAATTGGAGAAGCAGTCAATCTGCATGAACCCTGTACTTCCAACCTTGGGAGATCCATGCTTTTGGCCCCTCAGTGATTGCGTGACAGTGGATGATTACTGTTGAAATTCAGAATGCATGAAGTCAGTGGTGGGATTCAAATATGTGAACAACAGGTTCTCTGTGTGGATGCCACTTCCGGAAGTCCATTCTGGGCCTGGGCAACAAAAAAATTAGCTACTGGTTTTGCCAAAGTGGTGTGAACTGGCTAGTGCCCTTACAATAAACTGTGGTTCCTAGACTTCCGTTTTCTTGTCTGTTGACAAGCCCATTTAAAAATGGTAATTGTCTAGCTGTTTCTTCCTCCATGGTGAACTGTATGTCTGGGAAGATGGAGTTCAGTATGGTAACTTTAGGCATAAACAACCAATGAATGGGAGAGGAATTAATTAGCAACTTACCTCAGTCTATGTTGTAAAAGGTTTAGGAAGATTTTAAAATATTGAAATAGAACCGACCTGAATGAACTCACTAATAAATGGGTGGGAATTCCTATTGCAATTTCCAGCATTCTGTATCCCACCACAATTCTTACATTAAAACTCCATGCTGAGGTTCATATGACTTTTGCTTTCTAGAACATGTCCTATGTTACAGAGCTTGACACAGACTGAGTTCTTGGAAAAATTCTACCTCTCCCGATGACTTTCTCTAAACTGGTATCCTGTAGACCTTTCCAGCCAATCAACTTTTCACATTTCTTCTCATTGTACATTTGGACCTCCTCAAACATTGAAATTATTTTTCTCAACAAAGCTTGATCTCATTCCTGGAGGAATGTGAGTGGAAAACTTTGGTCATCCCGATGCAACAATTTCCAGCATCCCCAACCACTGTGTCTAATGGTGGCGATGCTTTGGTTCAGCAATAACTAGAATTATTGCTCATGGATTTTCCACCCGTTGTTCTGTCACTTCTGTCACTTTCCAAGCTGTTGGGATGTAAGGTGATGGGGTTATGTTCCCTAATATAAGCCCTTAAAATAATTGGGGTTTGATTTACCCACCAGCACATGAAGGTGTGGCCTACGATTCCAGACCAATGGAATATCTGATTAAGGGATGGGTATATGTATAAATGTTCCCAGTGTATCAATTGCTGACCTATTCATTTATAACAACTACTTCTCTTTTCAATTTGTTTTCTGCTGCAGAACTTTTCTCCTCAGTATGACTATGATGTCAAGGCTGGACCAGGCCCAGGCGTTATAACTGTAAGATAGTAGCACGATCTTTATGCTACTTAAATGGCTTTTGAAAAAATGTTTTTTCTTTTCTTGCACAGGTTATCTAGCAAACAAATACTGATTTCTGATTGCCTAAAACCAGACTGGATTAAAGCAGTGTTTTCCTTCGGAATCCTGATTAGAAACATGTTGAAACCTCTTATCAAACCAGAGGCTTCCTTGATATTGCTGCCTCACACTTTTGTTTCTTTTCCTTTCTACATTTTACAGCACCCCTCAACTATTTTCATCACCTCCTTTTTTTTTTTGTTCCTGCAATTGTTCCTTTTGTGTTTCTGACAATGTTTGCTCTTCCAATTCTTTTTGTCTAGATGTTTCTCCTCCTTTTTTTCCCCTACAACAGTTTTCCAGGCTATTAATTGTACAGTGTTTGCTATTTCCAGAATGCAGATATCAGTGGGTAATAAATCAACTTGCTAATTGTTTAGCATTCTTTTCACATAGATGAGCTTCTTCTGAAGTTTTAAATTTGCAGCCTCTCTTAATAAATATACGTAGATCAATAATTCCACATGATGTTCCAAAATAAAGCTATGCTCTAACTCGGTTGCAAATGCAGCATCAAGATTAAATGAGGCAATTTGGGATTTGTTAAAAATTCAGTTAACTTGGGATGGTGCTGTTTCTTACATGTTGGTCAATCCAGTCCCAGGCTTTGAGTTGGATTGGGATGTTATAGAGGGCAAAGGGAAGGATCGTGCGAAGGAGTTTTGATTTTTAGAAAAATCGCACAACTCGTCTTCAGATAAATGCCTAAAAAGTAGAGAGATCGTAAGTTTATATCAATGGGCTTTAGGTGCCTACAGTTTTCCATGGTGGTACATTTTAGTCACCTGGGCCTTGAGTAAGCTGCTGAGTTTTTCTACAAAAATAGAAAGCAGCATATAAAAACATTAAAGAAAGCAAACATCAGGACAAAACCTAACTCTGTGTGTGTGTGAGAGTGTGTGTGTGTGTGTGTGTGTGTGTGTGTGTGTGTGTGTGTGTGTGATATCTGCATAATCTGTGAAAAGGGCAACTCACACTGGGCTATTAAAAGTGCTCTCAACAGACTTTCCTGATTGTCTACTTCTCTCCTATGTTGTCCATTTACTGCTGTGTTGTGAATCATGAAATGTATTTGTCTTCTGTTCCTCACAGAGTTTTTCTACTTTCAGTCCATCCATTTATCCATCCATCCATCCGTCTGTCCATCCATCATAATTCATTCATCTGTTTCAAGTTGCTCATCATTTTTTCCTTCTCACAGCTTCTGTTGTTTGTAATCTGCTGCTGGCTTTTACATCTGAGATGTATGAACCAAAAATGCCTTCTTCTTTCATGTCTTTGGGTCCTAAGAGTTCCTGGTTTTTCCTGGAAGGGGGTTTGGGGAATGCATGGCCGGAAGGACCACGGCAACTAGATGCCTTCCAGATATGTTGGATATATAACTTCAGGATGGCAGTGAAGTTATTGAATTTGATATTAAATATCATTGGTAAGCATCTAGCAGAAGAAGACATCTAAGTCATCATATACTACCAGAGGGACTGTACTTAAAAAGAAAAAAAAAATCAGTGCCCCAATATTGAGTCCTCTTTATATTTTCTATAGCATTGTTTTAATGGATCCAAGAATGTGTGATTGCAATCAGAGGTCGTTTCCCTGCATTTCCCCCTTTATAAATCACTTCCATTGGGATTAATGGAGCTGTTTGCAAAATCTCTCACTACCTGAGTTGTTGGGCATATAGGACTCTGCATGGGTATATCAGTCCTGTACATCAGGGGTCTCCAACCTTGGCAAATTTGTGGACTTCAACTCCCAGAATTCCTCAGCCAGCTATGGCTGGTGAGGAATTCTGGGAGTTGAATTCCACAAGTCTTACAGTTGTCAAGTTTGGGGAACCCTGCCATAGATGGTTCAACAGAGTTATACCAAAATTCTGGGACAAGCAATGACTCTTTAATATTTCATTGCTTACCAAGATACAATTGCACACTTCCTGCTTAACAAGAACATATGATAGCCCGAATGAGTTATAAAGCCACCTTATGAAATGAAACCACAATAGCAGTTCACTGGAAGAAATATTTCTATGCTCACACATCTCTTATGTCACTTCTTTATTTATTATTTTTAACTAAGCTGTAATTCATAGAAATTATTTCTAGCTCTCAAAAATATATATTTCTTGTACATTAATTTAAGAAGCCAACAGGTTTTAATCTTTTTTCCCCCTGAAACAATTATAAATAATGAATTATCTTTTAGTAGACTACCTTAAAATATAACTACGTAAGCATTTGGTGACAAGATGTAGGTTTAGGGCTAAATATCATGTATCTGGCATACACATCCCAATTTCCATAAAAATTGCATGCTTTCAATAAAGGTGAAGAGAGTTGGATATTTATTTAATGAACAAGAGTGAACATCTTGCAATCTTATTCAGCAAACTATACAGCAACCTTGGATATGCATTTTTAAAACAAGATAAAGAGAAATAATATGTAGAGAAAACAAAATGGCTAGGTTACTACTCTTTAGAGAGGGAGAGAGAGAGAGATGTCAAATAATTCATGTACCTTTTTCCTAGCGCTCAAAGTTCATAGCCTTATACCTTTCCCAAGTTTTCCCATGAGACAAGCACAGTCCCCAGCTGAGGAACTGATAACTCTATTCAGTTCAATCCGGGATGTGGTACCCATGTCTCACTTCCCAGAATCCATAATTAATCACAGGCAGTGCACAAATGAACTTGGCTTACTAAACAGAATGTTTATCTTATCCTAATGACTGGTGCTGCCTTGTTCATTGCTTTGTGTGTAGTGACTTATTTTTGCCTAACACCAGCCTAGGAAGTGAAACAAATTGAAACTGAACTGAACACTGATTTAATACTAGCATGGTTCAAGTTAATGCATTTCCACTTTTTGCATAACTAGCTTTTGTTACAGTATACACACCGTCCTTTGCACTCTATTTCATTAGAGAATTAAATTTTCATTTTATCTACAATTCATTGTATTATTTTTCAATCTTCCCCATAGGGTGGTACTGGCTTTCCTGGCCCACCGGGTCCTAGTGGTCCTCCTGGTCCTGTTGGTCAGCCAGGTTCACCTGTAAGTATTTGTCATTTCTTTTTCTGCTTCCAGTTATATTTTATACTGTTGGTTAGTTGTGCTAACCATAAGGGCAAAAATGTGCATTAAACTCTAAGGAGCATAGTTTGAGCATGGCAAAGAACAATTAAAAAAAAGTCTGTAGCCTTCTCCTATTTAACAGGGTTGCCAATACATTTTCTTAAAGGATGTCTTCTAGCATAGCTATTAAAGCACCACCCTTTTCCAGAAATAATGCAGAAAAATACAATACAAGGTTTGAGATTTTAAAAAATGTCTGATCTTCCAAGTTTTCAAAAATGCTTAATACCAAGTTGCAAATGATCTTTTCCTCAACTGAGCTGTGTCAAAGGAGGAACTCTTTGTGATAGAGGGCTAGAAAACAGCACTACACAAATTAGTAAACATTGATCCATTGACCTCCTTAACAGAGAAGTAAAGTAGATGCATTGGCTTCCATTTTTAAATGAAGTCCTCTCTACTAAATTTAAGCTTAGGAATGTTGAGTATTTAAAACAAAACAAGGTATTACATCTGGCTCACTGCCAAACTATAGACTTTATTTTAAGACAAGCAGAATTGAGGGGGGGGACTACCTTTGAATCAATCTTGACTCCTAGCAAATGCCTGAACAACTTTCTGAAGTTTTCTTGGCAAGATTTCAGAAGGATTCGCCTGCTTGCTAGGCCCAAGAGAAAGTGAGTGGCCCAAGCTGTCTTTTTTGTGCATAAGCCAGGACTCCTGGTTTCTAGCCTGTTGCTACATCAAACTGGATCTCATCATATTCAATTCCAATATAGTAAGAAGGATTTTAATGCAGCCTACAAGACAGGGATATCAGAGGAAGGTTGATTGCATAGTTGTGGCTACTATCTTGAGTTTTACTGCTCCCCCTGTGGACACTACTGCCATAGAAGGAGGAAGGAGGACAAAAGAAGCATAGAAAACCAACATTCATTTATGTAGTGCTTTATACAAAAAGCAATTACTTATAAATTAAATTATTAATAATTAATAATCCAGAAGCGGTGAATGCTCCAACACTGGAAGTTTTTAAGAAGAGACTGGACAGCCATTTGTGTGAAATGGTATAGGGTTTCATACCTGAGCAGGGGGTTGGACTAGATGACCTCCAAGGTCCCAACTTTTTATTTATTATTATTATTATTATTGTTATTTAATTAAATGAAAATGAAATAGAATAAATTTCTATGGATTCATAGAATGGATTCATCTGGTCCATTTCCCTCTAGTTCCTAAGGATCTAATTAATCAAATAGTGAAAATTTGTTCCATCTGATTATGGATCTAATGAAAGCAACTCACCTTTTCTTCATTAGGGACCTCATGGATACCAAGGTCAACCTGGTGAACCTGGACAAGCTGGAGCTCCTGTAAGTATCAATATTCATTTCTGCAGATCTCATACTATACAGTATATTATATTGTGAGATAGGCTTGTTTGTGTTACAAGTTATCCAGTCTGAAAAGTAGTTTGCTTTGTGAGTTAATGAAATCATATGCCTCTTTGATTGTTGTGTTGTTTAGAGGTCATGGACAATCACATACACATATACACAAATGTGTTTTAAAGCTACAGTTGTGTGTTTACCAGGAAACTTTCTAACAACATGCAAGAGCTTTTTAGAGCTAGAGTTTTAGAGGTAGTCTAGAGTGAAAGCAGAAGTGGCTTACAACGGATTGGATCTAAATGTGATAGGGCAAATGTGATAGGATTGGATCTAAATGTGATTGTAAACTTAATGATTCCAGGAAAGAATGGAATGAGCAGCTAGTTCCATCCTCTCTACAATCATGTTTCTGAAAATATGTCCTGGTAGATTAGAGGGTTTTCCAAAAGGCTGAGTACAACTGGAAGGATAATTTGGTGAAAATCCATTCCTCCATAAGGAGAAGATTCTGTGGATATCAACTTTTTATCTGGAGCGGATCAGATCAGGAATAAACCAAGTTACTATCTTTTTTTAGAAAATGTAACATATGTGCTTTTAAATATATGTCCCCTTAAGAAAAGGAATCATTATGTAACAGAATAGTGTGTTATTCTATACTTAATTAAATGGAACTATAATCAAACAAAGGTTACTCCCCAGCAGGGCCCGCAGCATTGTGATGCTAAACTTCCTTCATATTCAGTGGCTAAACCAATTTATTTTCAAGAATCTGAACTCACTAGAACCACATGAATTTATTTCCAGTATCTGGCTATTGCAAAGGTAGCTTCTCTTCTGAGATAGTTTAATTCTTCACGGCTTATGGGTATGCCATGAATACCATTAATGGGTATTCTTGCTTCACTCTACCACCTAAACCACAGGCTAGACCTGAATTCCTCTTTTAAGAGGAATAGCTGTTTAAAAATCTGCATTTTTCAGATCTCTCCTCACAGGAGCACCTGGATTTTTTTTTTTTTTTTTTTTTTTGCAGACAGCCAGACAAATAAATGCAATGTAAAATAAGGTTGAGAATAGAGAGTGGGACTCGGAGTGGGGGGGGGGGAATCTTTTGTTAATAAGGCATGTTACAACTCATGCTGGGTCAGTAATTTTGACTCCTGCTCACCATTTCTCAAGAAAGAAGTGAAGGTGTCTGCATGAACACACTGTGTTTTGTTCCATAATTTCATTTGCCAAATCCTCAAAAACAGTTTGATCACTTTTCAGATTTGGGGGAGTGAAGCAGGTAGAAGTATAGAAAGATTATATCCTTGAAATACTACCAAAGCCTATTCTGTTGCATAAATATCAAAATATTTAGCATGCTTATAAAATCACATATCTATTTTGATATTGTTGAAAGAGAAAGTGATGTATAAAATCAGCAAACTCAATCACCTGGTAATGGCCTAGCAACACACAAAAAGTACTTCCCTCAGAACTGATTTCTTCTGTGAGAAATTTTATTTCTTTGTCACCATATATTTTTATAATTTTGAGGAGGGGGATGTGCCTTCAAATCAGTATTTGCCATTGTCTTCTTCCTAGAACTGATAGAAAATTACTGACACCAGTCATTCTCTGTCTAGTCTAGAACTCACAGTCACCTCTTTCTGGCCTGGTGCTTTAACCACTACACCAAACTAGCTTTCACATTTATTTATTTTTTTACCAAAAGAACCCCACCAAAAGGAAAGGATCTGTTTATCTTTGGCTTTTGTTTAACACATATAATCAATAGCAGGGAGGAAATGACCTTTGATGTTCTTTTACTTTCCAGGGTGCTCCTGGCCCCCCAGGAATGATTGGACCCCCTGGACCTTCTGGAAAAGATGTAAGTTTTTGATGATCAACACATGAATAAAGAGATCTTTTGCCATGTCTCTCTACAGACACACATACACAGTATAAATGGCATGGTTACAGTTATGCAAACCCTCTCCCTCCGACTTTAATGTTTTCTTTGGGCCACCACACACTTCAACATAGATGGTTGCCTAATGCATAAAAGCAGGTTTTGAGGAAAAAAAGGAAGACTGGGGGGAAAAGGAAGGAGGAGGAAAACCACACAATAACAGAAGAATTCTACTCATAATGCAGGATCCAAATAATTCTGATTTTTTTCACAATCAGGATTTGGCATCTTGATTTTAGATAGATAGATAGTTCTACCCAATTGACCAAACCTCTTTTATATATCTACAGTACACTGAAGGGGAAATCAATTAGTTTCCATCCTGTGAGGCAGTATGTTAAATGTTTAATGTTTTTTTTTCAAAAATAATGTTTCTTTAAAGGTTGTTCTAAATTATTATACTGTAAATTTTTTGAATTGGTTGTATCCTAGCCTTTAGACAGTTTCTTCCATGAAAAGCAGATTAAAGATTTAATGGCTAGATTTAGTTAGAGACATAACTAAAGAGATAAGGCCTGCTGGTTAATAAGCAGCTGCAGTGCTTATTAACCAAGGTAGCCTAATATTTGTGCCTTAGCAAAGACATATTTTTGAAATGGTGTTTCTCATTTGTTTGTTTCTGCTGTTCCTAAGGAAACACCCTTATATTTTCCAAGTTCCAGTTATTCTAAATTAGATTCCGAATTGCTTTTCATAATTGGAAGGGCTCTATTCATTCATGAAGTTCTCAGAATTAGGATAGGCTTCTGCTGACAGAAGAATAAACAGTGATTTTTTTAAAGCAATTTTCCTCAGAGCTTCTTATTTAGATCATATCATTCTATGGGGATAGAGGAAAAATGTAAAAAAGAACATTCCACTAATTCTGTAGAATGTTTTATGAATAGAATCCTAAGTGCATTGCAATGAAATCAAACCAACTAAATCAATATCATCTCATTAGGAAATAGAGAATACTTCAGTTGAGCAAATACCCTACATATAGACATATATTTCTGGCTAATCTTTGTGTGTTCTGTCATCTGTGAATGCATTTCGTTTGCTTTCACTACTCACACATCAACTCATAGCAATCTAGAATACTTCCCATTCCATCATACATAAAACTGCTAGATGATGCAATGGTCAGTTTTCTGACTAAAAAGGGCTCAGGAGATAGTTGTATAAACAACCACTTGTAAGTTATTTCATTATCAGTCGAATGACCTGCCACTGAAATTGCCTATGCACTGAAAGCTACTAAAAAAAAGAAATCAAGAAAGGTTTTCCCTGGATATCTACTGAAGATATCTTGGCTGTGGGGAGGAAATATTCCAGTTGCACTAATTCTTGTAAGCCCAGCCAGCAGTAGCTCCACAATATATAGCCAAAGCTTCTTTTCGCTATTATGTGGTCTTATTTTCTAATTTCGTCTCAGAGTGACTATAGAGTATGTGTGTGGGTGTCTAGATGTAGTAATTGTATATTGTGTCTTTAGGGAGAACCTGGAAGACCTGGAAGACCTGGAGAACGTGGATTACCCGGCCTTCCTGTAAGTAAACACATTTTTTTTTCTTTTAGGATATGTTGGAAACTAACCCTAAAAGGGGCTAAGCCTTTTGAAAAACTCCAATGTATATTTGGATGTTTGTAACCCTCCTCACTCCATTTCAATCACTTGTATAATGTAATTATGTAATTGTGCTCCCTACTGCATCCTTCAGTCCCCGCCATTATCAAATTCAGCCCTATATTGTAGGAAGAAGTCACGACTCCCTACTGTTTCATAACGTGGGGTTAATGGGAACTGGCGTGTTTTGACATCCTTCTCCACCCAGGCATAGCCCCATCTGCCGTTCCCTCCCCAGTAAAGAAATGAACAAATAAGTACAAAAATGCTTTCCTACCTGTATGACATGACAATGAGGTTATAAATAAGATATTTTGTTTTGTTTCTTAAATTCACTCAGCCATATCCAAATCCCCTATGTTCTTGCTTCACTTATAAGATTTATGTTTGTTTATCAATGATATTGATTGCTATTGCTAGTTCTATAGCTATGAGAAAGTTGTAGGTTTTATTCCCAGTTGTAAAAATAGCCATGCTGTTATAATCTTTCTGTGTCTACAGCTTTCTTCTTCACCCATATAGCTTCTCTGTCATTTCATCAGGTAGAAAATGAAAACCTAACTGAGGGTGCCACAGTGACATCTGAAAGTTGTAAACCAAAAGCAATCAATCAAATTAAACATTAATGACAGCAGATGATGCAGAGGACAAATAACATGAAATCACATCTTGACAACTGCTTATCAAAGAACAAAATCATTAAAAAATGTCAACTAATTTGAATTTTTCAAGTATCACAATAAAGCCCTTAATAAACATGGAGGATCCATTAAAATTCAGTTTTGGGAAAAGAGCAATTTTTTTCTGCAGTCAAAGCTGGAGAATATTGCTTTTAGATCTACTGAAAACAGTCTTGGTATGTCCACTAAATACATGGACTCCTTGTAATTGAATATTCAGAAATAATCCATTCCTAGGGTTAGGTTTTTGAAATATTTATGTATCTTTTATATTCTGAACTATTGGAATCTTTCCTCCTTTTGGCTTTCTCTAGTTTGATTCACTAGATAATTCCTCAGGTTTAAGCCATGCTTAAACTCTTAGCCTATTTCCTGATCATCATAAACTTCCAATGCAATTCTTCTCATCTTATTATATTCTCTCTCTCTCTCTCTCTCTCTCTCTCTCTCCCTCCCTCCCTCCCTCCCTCTCCCTCTCCCTCCCACTCTCTCTTTCTCTCTCTCTCTCTCTCTCTCCACCCCCCCTCTCTCTCAATTTAGGGCCACAAAGGGCCTTCTGGAATGCCTGGAATGCCTGGAATGAAAGGTCATAGGGTAAGTGTTCAACATAAAATATTCTATTTTAAAAAATTAGGGAATTATATCAACACAGCTAACTCTGGCTCAGGCTTCTTCAACTCAATGCTCTTCAGATTAGGTTGATTAAAGCACTTTCTATAGAATTCTGGTGGGCATTTTATCAGAGTTGAGGTACAACCCATCAGAATGACACCATGTTGGATAAAACTTACAATAGCTGATGAAACAGGCATGTTACGGTCAGAAACTTTTCTAAAGTAATTGCTGAAGCCAATGAAATGGGTTGGGAGAGGATAAATCAGTGTACATAGTAAAATTAGGGGTCATTGCTAATAGATAGAGCTAGCGAGGCATATCAACATTCCAGGTGTTCAGTATTTTGATTTATAAAATTTCATATTTTTAAAATGTTATGTTATTATATATTTTATACATAATATTATTATATATTATATATTAATCTATTATATATTATTATATATTATATATTTTCTAAATTTATGTTATTCATGTACTTATGTACTTATTTGTAAATATTAATATTTATTATTATTAATAATAATGTTATTTACATATTATCTCTTTTTTTTCTTGCATAAAGGGTTTTGATGGAAGAGATGGTTCCAAAGGTGATGCAGGTGCTCCTGGTCTAAAGGTACCATTTATATTTATTACTTGTGCAGAAGAAGACAGCTTTATTCAGATAAAATTCTTCTTTAGAAGATGTTAAACAGTTCAATCTCTTGGGCTTCTCAGAATATTTATCAACAGAACTGAATCTGAATTTTTCTTTTCCTGGTAATGGCTCTCCCATTATATTCATGCCTCACTTGCCATGACATCTGAAATGGGGCGGGGTTTCTACCTCTGAGGTCAAAACTTTTCTTCCAGTATCAGACACCTAAATCTGATTTACCCTGAAATATCAGGATTATAATCTAAGTTCAGTTCACAAAATTTATAAATATATGACTTTTTTTTTACATTTCCTTTTGCCCATTTATCTTCTCTGATCATCAATTTTTCTGAAGGCTTCCTTATACCCATGTGTGAACAGTGAGAAAAAAGTACTTAGAGATAAGGGTTAGGATTCCCCTCCTTCCCCCTTCCCCCACTTCTCAAAGTATAGTAACCATGTTCCATCCCAAAAAGTCGATTTAAAAGAGATAAATGAAATATTTCTTCACTTAGAACATATTTAACAAGATGATGGACAACTCTGAAAACAAGACTAATTAAACTGATCCACTAGGGATTGCTAATCAGAATGGCCATATAGTACCTCTAATCATAATTTTACTCTGCTTTTGGCTGCTAGTTGCTGGAAATCTTATGTTCTTCTTAAATTGAGTTTGATAGAGAAGTACCACTGCATATTGAGCTGTCCTAAAAAAAATCATGTACATATCATTTTTTTTCTTCTCATGCAATTACTCTATAGACAGATGCAGTAATGTCATTCTCATTATTTGATGAAGCATAATAGGTTATCTTCAATTAATTTGTCTCTTCACTGCCCACCACAATGTTCCCAAAAAGATCACTCAGTTAGGAAATTGGTAGTCTGCTTGTTTATTCATCTATAAAATTTTCATGCCACATTTTCATTGATAAAAATTATCTCTGTAAGGAGAATTATACAATATGTATAATTTCAGCTGGTGCAAACTGACCTTTCTTCTTGGTACTGAACTGGTCTGATCCAGAAAGAGATTCAAATATGGAAATTTGCTTTAGAGTACTTAAGTTCTTGCTTAATTAGGAATAGAAATGTTCATTATTGGCCAAGTGTGACTGGAATTTCTTTCCAGTGCATATGCTCTCAGTTACATACAAACAACAAAGTGGTAAGTCAAAGATCATAAATCATAAGACACAATCACAAATCATAAGATACAAACAACAAGAGATAAATTACAAGCTACCAATAGGAGAAGATAGTAGGAAAGTTGAGAAGATGAGAAAGATGAATTTAGAGCAATGATGTAAAGGTGACTTGCTCAAATGTGGAATGATAAAGACGATGTTTTGACCAATATTCCCTTTATCACATAGGGTGAAAATGGCCTTCCCGGAGAAAATGGATCCCCAGGACCAATGGTAACTTTCTGAACAATATTGTGGAAAGTCTGTGGGAGAAAACAACAACAACAGAATTATTATCAATCTGTGATCCATTTACTCATCCATATGGAGAAAGATCTATAGAACTCTGTGATCATCTATTAGGTAGTAAGTGATAAAGAGACAGGTTTTATATTTTTACTCTGATTGGAGACATTTATCACATATTTAGTAGCAAGTAAGCCTAGCAATAATAAAAGTATGGCTGAGCTGAATTTTCAAATAATTTTTCAGGATACCCATTAGTGATGCCAATCCTAGGGATAAGATCACAGACACCTGAGGCAATTATAGGTATCTTGATCATGCATTTGCCTAATTCATATATATAGCCAGAATGGCAATGTGAAGCATGAAGCAGGCCCCATTTTACCTTACTGCACTTTCTGATTTTAAATTAATCTTTCTTGCCTAAATCACTTTTCTGATTTGAAGAAGTATAGAAAAGAACTATTTAAAAATGAGAGGGGTGGGGGAAACCATGTTATATATGAAACATCCCTGATTTCCTCAAATGCCTAATTTGACCCATGGTTGATCTTATGATTCATCTGTTATGTTTCTTTAATGAAAGTTTTACAGTGGTGAATGGGCTTTAGATTGCCCTTCCTTCTCTAAAAGGCTTGTATGTTTCTTAGGGACCCAGAGGTCTGCCTGGTGAAAGAGGACGAGCTGGGCCTCCAGGAACTTCAGTAAGTAGTTGGGTGAAAGTTTAATATAAACTCTTATTATCATTGCCAATTTTGATTCTCTGGTATAGATTAGCAATGGACTCTAAGAATCCTGGATGGGACAAGATAATAGAAGTCAAATTTGGTCTATTATCTTTGGTTTCTGTGGTTTGCTCTAGCAAAATCAGTCTTTTTGAAGACATTTTACAATTCACTTCAAGGGCACCACTTTGCCATTTCTGATTCTATTATTTTCTAGCAGTGTGTTGTCCATATTTATAGTTTGGTGTATAAAAACTGGGAATTTTTGGTTTGCTATTTTTGGCTCTTATATGTTCCTCCTTTGCCCCATATTTGGCCTGCATGCTCCAGATCAAAAAGCCTACCAAAATATAACCCCAGTTGAGGAAATTTAGTGGTAAGACATGGAATCCTTTTCACTGAACAGTTCTTTTTAGATCTGAAAAAAAATGCAATTAGCTAATGAATATATAATTAGATGACATAGAGTTTTCCCCCATATCTGTATATTTTAGTACATATGTTTAAGGTGTTAGGGTTCCATATTTGATTGTCAAAGAATTGTAATGCCGATAAATAAAAAAGTTCAGGGAAGTTGTGAAAGGTTATAGCTTATTCATTCTTGTAAGCTTTGTGATATTGCTGAGTTATTTTTTAAAACACTACAAGCACCATTTGTTTGTTTCTAATCAATTCCTGTGTATTTTCAGGGTGGTCGTGGTAATGATGGTAGTCCTGGAGCAGCTGGCCAACCTGTAAGTATATTCCTTCTTTCTCAGGTATTCCCCATTCCTTCCTTTTCTGATTTTCCCATACTGAAATTCTTGACTGAAATACAAATTATGGTCCTTGGATCCCCAAAATTCCATTTGAAACTTTATACTTGTTATATTTTATACCATAACAATAAGCCAAGCTAAGGTTGAATTGGGCTGAGAAAGAGTGACTGGCCCAAAGTTGGCTTTCATGTCTAAGGCGAAACAAGAACTAACAGTCGCCTGATTTCTAACCTGGTACCTTAACTGGCTCTCAAATAATATTTAAAATAAAACAATGTTTTAAAATATTATTCCTCCTACCTTTCCATTAAAAATGTCAAGGTGGCAAGCTCTTGAGACCTGGACAGTAGATAAATTTTTTATAATAGATAAATAGATTTATAATACACTAAAATGTGCAAATAAAGCAGAGAAAATGTCAGAGATGAAGTTTTCAACTTAGAAAATCCAATGCTTTTGAAAAAAGAACCCTGTAATAAATTAGCAGATAATTAGAATTTGGATGGAAGTTCAAGAACTTTGTCATTGGTCACCTTATCTTAGAGGCTCCACAAGTCACTCTAAGAACAATAAGTCATGTAACTAGAGCAGTGGTTCTCAACCTTTTTAATGCCGCGACCCCCAACCGGTCGTAAGTCAAGGACTACTCAACTGGAGCAGCACCGTTTGCAGAATGGGACTTTTGGCGGGCTCAGCAGGGCAGAGACAGCCTGGACAATTCCTATTGGCTTTTGAAAGCCAATAGAATTAGACTCTATTCAAGAGAGTCTATTTTATTGCCTTTCAAAAGCCAATAGAATAAAAGGGAGTAGCACAGCTAAGGAAAAGGGGGGAAAATGGCGGACTGTGTTGTTTGGTGACCCCCGTGAAGTGGTCGTTTGACCCCAAATGGGGTCCCGACCCACAAGTTGAGAACCACTGATCTAGAGATACATTTTCCCCCACACAGAGTCCCAGGTGTGTTATACATGTCTGTTTCACAACACAATTTTATACTGGTTGTCTCAATTACAAGAGCCTTTTTTTCCCCTTGTTCGAATATGATGTAATACAAAACAACATTTGTTTTTTTTTTTACAGAAATCACTGGGTTTTTTTTTCAAGTAATCATATCTCTCTTCTTTTTTCTTCAGGGTCCACCAGGCCCTCCTGGACCTTCAGGATTTCCTGGTACTCCAGGTTTTAAGGTATTTTACTACTGCGTGTACAAAAAGAGATTGAACTGACGCTCTGAAAAAAAGACATTTCATATATTAGCCTGTGTTTTATGTATATTCCTTTGAAAGGAGGGAAGGAAGCCACTGTTACGGTGGAATATTGACGTGCACTGCTGATGCTGATACCCCCTTAATTCTTTCTGCCCTCTGCTATTCTACCCTCTGCTAGATACCATTCTATGCACAGGGCACCAGCAAGAATATTTGAGATTTCATTGGGATAATGCTTCTTCTAAGGAATATTCATTAGCACATTGCCAATTCCTCCCTCCCACAAACCTACCATCATCACCTCAATAAAGTTGTCCAGTTCTGACATATTGTTAATTTGATTGGTCTAACTCTTCTGCTTCACAGGGTGAAACAGGTCCTCCTGGTTCTGCAGGCTCTAGCGGACCTCCTGGACCAAAAGGAGATGCCGGTCCTCCTGGCCAATCTGGGGGTGCTGGCCCTCCTGTAAGTATATGTTCCTTATAAAATGATGCGTTAAGTCTAATTAGATTTTAGTAAAGTGTATTTTAATAACATCATAGTATTTCAAAAATACATGACCTAATAAAAGCTATCATCTTTTGTCAATAGGGTCCTGGAGGACGTGATGGAAATCCTGGTGCCAAAGGTCCTCCAGTAAGTGTCCCAGGCAGAGTGGTATATGCCACTGCATTTTCCTAAGTAACGTGCCTGTTGGCTCAAATCATTCAATGGTATCTTTCTGAGCACATGTTGGTTTTATCCAGGGTGCTGCTGGAATTCCTGGTGCTCCTGGCCTAAGTGGAGCTCGTGGTCCTCCTGGTCCTTCTGGTGTTAATGGAATCCCTGGACAAAGAGGTCCATCTGTAAGTCATCAGCATGCTATTTTTTTATGTCATGATTACATGAAAAACAGATTCAGTTATACACAAAATGTGCAATATCTTTTGACAGAAGGACAGGATTTGGGTAGAGTGAAATAATTCCCGGGTTTCAAATTTTTTCATCTTTTCAATATGTGGAGATTGTCAACCTTTTCTTCGTGTTATGCTAGTTTGAGAATCTAAAGCAAGGGATAACCAGGAGTTGCAAATATTAGACAGTAAGAAAATATTTTAAGAGAATGACATGCCGAGTAAGAATTTATAACATTTATAGCTGATCTTGGAGAGGAGGAGCAATATATATGTCTGCTCATTTATATATTGAAGCAATAAACGTGCAAACGTGGACCAGATATTGACCCTGAAACACCTCAATTTAATAAAGGAGATGACTTAGATCTAGA
Source organism: Crotalus tigris (assembly GCF_016545835.1). Lineage (NCBI taxonomy): Eukaryota > Metazoa > Chordata > Lepidosauria > Squamata > Viperidae > Crotalus > Crotalus tigris. Next base: position 107,656 of record NW_024097600.1, read on the forward strand.
GATGGTCTTCAAGTAAGAGTGCTCCCTTGTGTATCTTCCTCCCTGTATCATTCAAAAGGGTCTTATGTTTCCTCCTATGTGGAGTATTCTGCTTCCAATCTTCTATCAGGAGAAATATTCCAGAATAGCATGGAGTAAAGGAATAAAATCAGAACAAGGATCCAGAGAGGAAGTAGGATTCTATCCAGGCCTCAGCAAGCTAGCTACAGACTTCAAAACCTGAATCTAGCAAAAGAGTTTCTATTTCTTTCACTAGCTAAAAATAATATAGGATGGTCTGCTATATTGGCAATATAGAACAACAACCAAAGAATGTTGCATGTTTTTTTTATCTTTAGATTATAAATACACATTGCTGTTACAGGCTATACATTCATTCTAATATCTGTCTCAAAACATCTTACATATTTGTACGGTTAGCCCAGGGGTAGGCAACCTTGGCTCTTTTATGACTCATGACTTCAACTCCCAGAATTCCTGAGCCAGCCATGCTGGCTCAGGAATTCTGGGAGTTGAAGTCCACAAGTCATAAAAGAGCCAAGGTTGCCTACCCCTGGATTAGCCTATCATCTTCATCCCCATACTGAGAAATCTATCAGTGCTTGCAGAAGAATTCACAGCATAACAGTATTGATGCATTTTCTCATTGTGCTCAAGATTCTTTGAATCCAATTCTAAATAAACTCTTGTCTTTGGTTGTAAGCAAGGTTCTAATCTACTACCAAGGTCTGTGCTTGATGAGACTGAACAAATCAGATTTGACAAGACAATTCATCAGTCTTGTGTTCTTTTTAGGGTGAACCTGGTAAAAATGGTGCAAAAGGAGAACCAGGAGCAAGAGGCGAACGGGTAAGTATTGGTTTATATAGCTGTAGAATATCTGGGTGGGACTGCCCTGCCCTTTTTACTAAAATAGAATAAACCTCAATTTGAAAAACTGCATTGTTCTGGTAAAAGTTTATCTGAAATGTCAATTAACTGTTTGATGCATTTTGTTGCAAGGGTGAAAATGGCACCCCTGGTGGTGCTGGTCCTCCTGGAGAAGAAGGCAAGGCAGGAGCACCTGGTCAACCTGGCACTAATGGTGTACCTGGAGCTGCAGGAGAAAGGGCAAGTATTCTACCCACTTGGTTTTAGACAGGAACACAAGGCAACTCATGATGGTCAACACTCCTTTCCCAGATACATTTGTGTCTAAAACAAATCAAAGCAGTGATATTATGCACTATTTGTGTGCATCAGTTGTGACTAAATTGCTAATGAAATCAATGGGATTAACTCAGAGGAATCAGAATTAAAAGCAGAATAATTATTGTCCCCCAGAAAAAAAGCAATGAGATTGTTAATGCTAATAGAGAAAACTCTCTTCATTATCATTATTATTTTCTTCCCCTACACTCTAGAAGCAAAATTTCAGTTTGTTAACAAGGGTATAATCTTCAGTTATTCTAGCCATTAGATCCCAGAATAATCATCCATAAGAACACAAATCAAAATATGCATTGGCTTCTCAACTTCATTAGCTTTGGAAATTCATCATGAGTTCTTTTCATTTTGGACTCCAAAATAAAAGTATCCGTGTTTGTATTTTTCAGGGTTCCCCAGGATTCCGCGGTCCTGCTGGTGCTAATGGAGCTCCAGGTGAAAAGGTGAAGAATATCAAAAACTTAGAGTTTTTGGTTTCTAAACAAATTTACTATTTTTTGCTCAGATCATAGTATGATTTGTTTCCCTCTTTCCTTCACACCCTTGTATGATCGTTTTGTCCCATGTCATTTAAGGGGCCACCTGGTGAGCGAGGTGGTCCAGGCAGTACCGGTCCAAGAGGAGTTCCTGGAGAACCAGGACGGGATGGCAGCCCTGGCCTGCCAGGAATGAGAGTAAGTAGAAATCTCCTGGGTGTAGAATACAATGAGACATTATTTGGAAAGATGCTACAAGAACAAAAGGCCAATACACTCCCTTATTAATGATCAGACACCATATTTCCAGATTGTAAATACTTGTTACATTTAATGGAAACATCTCAAAACCAGTTCTGAGATACAGTTATATCTAAAAGATATCTGGCTTTCTTCATAGTTAATAGTTCACTGTTCCCTTAAGAATGCAACTCTAGAAAGATTGAGGTATAGCTCTCAGAGAATTTGAGAGGCTGGGAAGGAAAGGGCATTAAATATAGGACCAGGCCATAGTCTTTTGAAATGGTTTTAATTTGAGTTAAATGTCAGTGCATAGTCAGTTGGTTTAATTAATAGCTCATTCATTATTTTTGGTAACAAAGGTCCCCATATACAGTATTTCTAAAAGGCAAAATCTTTTAAAGGATAGGATAAATTGTGAAGCCCTGCTATATAGATTTTTGAAGCTTGTAAAGAACTGTACCTCACTGCGGTAATGTAGTGAGAAAATGGTCATACCACTTCTTTCTTTTTGCTGTTGTAGGAAGAAAAAAAAAATCTAATGCCAGGAAGAACATATATAACCTAGCTTGGTCCTTTCTGTGCTAGATGTCCAGATTTATTTAATAATTTATTTATTTATTTTACTTGCTTAACTTTTTTTCCCATAAACTTAAGATGGCTAGAAATGGTCAGGAAAGCTTTTTTCTTCCATCATTGTGAACTTGATGCTTGAAAAAAAAAAACCTTATCTAAATAAAGTTTTTATTAATATTACAGTAAAGAAATAACTGTAATATTCCTGACTTACAGTAACTATCTTATTTATATTCCTACTTTATAGTATTAGCACCAGTTATTTCTGAGTGTATGGATGCCTTTCTTGATTTCTCTAATTAAAGTATCTGAAACTACTTTTTCCAACCAGTTCCCTTTATCCCCATTTTGTATTTTTAATTCCTAGTCACATAATAAAGTAGGGTTAGAAAAGCTATTGCTTTTAACATGCACTTATTACATAATAATTATTATTTTATTATTATTTTCTTTCTTAGGGCTTAACAGGAAGTCCAGGTGGTCCAGGAGCAGATGGAAAACCAGGCCCTTCTGTACGTCACTATATTCTGTTGTTTTTATCTGATGCTACTTTTGTTACTGTGCCTTGCCTTGATGTCACTTTACGACAGGGGTGTCAAACTGCCAGCCCACAGGCTAGATGCATCATGAGGAAACTGCACCCACCCCATTGCTGGCAATGGGGAAAAAGTTCCAATACGTCGTGTGTCGTCACGTGACGTTGCGAGTTTTACATGTCTGCTTTATGAGCATGAATTGAGTTGCTTACTTCATGTCTTGGGGAATTATTTACAAGCATTTCATTGACTATTTTATTTAATGGCTCTGAAAGCCTTTTTACATAATCCAACATCCAATATTACCAAAAGTGCATTAATTTCTGCTTCTGAAAAAAAAAATCAATTATATTTGAAGTGACCAAATACAATAGCATCCATCCATCCATCCATTTCTTCATTTGTTTCTTTGATATGCCGCACATTTGTGAAAAGGTCAATATAAAAACTTATTAAAATTAATAAATCTTAAATAAGAACTAAAAACCAAAGGGATGGATTGCAGGGGAGAAGGATTTTCTCTTTTACCCCATCAACCATCTCCAATGAAAAGTCCCTGCATCAGGGCATCAAACCTACTGGCAAATCCATGTTTTAAAGGGTGGGGGCAGATCTGATCTCCAGCAGCAGAATGTTTTACAGCAGGGGTGTGAAACTGAGAGCCCATGGGCCGGATGTGTCATGTGGAAGCTGCATCCACCCCAGCTTCAACAAGAGGAAAAAAGTCACGATACATCGCGACACATCACATGAGGCGGCGAGTTTGATACCCCTATTCTACAAGGCAGGGGTCACAATGAAAAAGTCTGTTCTCTTTGACCCCACAAGGACTGAAATTCCTTGACCGACAAGATCTGTATCAATTTCTTTCTGCTACACTGAATGGGACAGGGTCGATTCCATTGTTTAAACATGTTTATGAATATTTAATCTTAGTGATATTCCAGTGTTTTCTTATATTTCTTCCTCTCTTCACCTCTATGACTTTCAGGGATCACCAGGAGAATCAGGGCGGAGTGGTCCCCCAGGCCCAGCAGGTCCACGAGGTCAACCAGGTGTGATGGGCTTCCCTGGTCCAAAAGGCAATGAGGTTAGTATAACCTCATTGTTATCCAGACCACCCTTGGATCCAGGATGACATTGTTTTATTTCTCTTTGAGATGTCAACTCTTTGTTTATCCAAAGTAAACCTGAACAAGGAAATAAGCTCTGAAGAGTGTATGAAACTAATAAGAAAAATATCCAAACATGTTACTATCAGCAAGTTAAATTGAAGCTGCCTTTCAACTCTATAATTTTTGATGTATAATAATTGGTAAGATATTAAACTGCAATATTTTATATTTTTAGGGTTCACCAGGTAAAAATGGGGAAAGAGGATCTTCTGGACCACCTGGTGGACCGGTCAGTAAATAATTTATTTCACTCTTTCACATTTATACACCCACATATACGATTCTATTGACCTTGTAAACTAATCACTGTTCCATTATTTAACAGGGGCTACCTGGAAAGGATGGTGAATCAGGAGCACAGGGACCCCCAGGACCTGCTGTAAGTAATAGGAACATAAAAGTTATGTATTAATACTAACTTACTATATCTTACATTAATAAACTATATTACTAAAGAGTAATGGATGCAAGCAATGAATGATAATTTTGCATTAACGTATTACTCATTATATTGTTTACAGTGATGGGAAGAATTACATGAGCCCATTCTTTGATCACAGGATCTGTTATTGGAAAGCAATACTTTTCAAAGTACTGGGTTAGCCTAAATCCTTGAAAATTAGATTGAGTGGAATGGAGCACTGACTATTGTAACTCTACAATATTACATTAATTTGTGTTTTCTGTATTATGGTTTAATTAATATTGCATTGACTGGTGTGCCTTTAGGGCTTTTGAAAGTTTCCTATCCAGGAACAGAAACTTATTTCTGCTCAGGACAAATGAGCTAAGGAAGGGGTTATTGGTGGGATGGAAAACCATGAATGATGTTCTTCTTTTTCTAGGGAGGTCCTGGTGAAAGAGGAGAGCAAGGAGCAACAGGCCCACCCGGATTTCAGGTATGCTGATATTCTTCAATGTGTGCTTTCTAAATAATGCATTCAAACCGGAATCAAGAAATTGGTGAAGAAAAGTAGAAATTTAAGGTTGGCTGATTTCATCCACCAAATTATTTCATGTTTTATTATTTATTTATTTAACGTATATGATAGTTCACAATAAAAAGTGGTAACACTGAATGCTATAATCACAACGATGACATAAGTGATGTTAACGGCTTGACTACGATGTGCTATTTCAAATTTTGAATAAAACGTCAAGTATAATAAATCTCTATTTCTGATATTTTTAAATGCAATCTTTAAAGCAGGGAGGAATATGTATTAAACAATAATTGCATTTCCCCTAGGGTCTACCTGGTCCTTCAGGAGCTCCCGGAGAGAGTGGGAAACCAGGAGATCCAGTAAGTTGTCCTTTCATCTCTCCCAAATATGAGTAAAAAGGATAGGTAATGCAACTTAATGTGGAGAGCAATATAAATTATGATCCTAGAATTATGACCTTGTTCTGAAACATTCTTTCTTTTCCACAAAAACTAATCTCTATAACTTTACCCCAAAATTCAGCTTTAAAGAAAGTTCATTACTTATTATTTAGATGTAATTCCAGCTATTTTTACAATAAAGTCTTACAGAAATCAAAGATATATTTCCAAAGCTTTTCTGTCTCTCTCTCTCTCTCTCTCTCTCTCTCTCTCTCTCTCTCTCTCTCTCTCTCTCTCTCTCTCTCTCTCTCTCTCTCTTTTTTTTTTTTTTCTTCTCCTCCTTCAGAAGTGGCTATTATTTGAGCTAAACTCAGTGGAACTTATAATACATTGGAAGATAAATGTTGAGTCATTGACATCTCAGGTGGAATTTTTTGGCTGCAGCTTGAATATTAATGAAGATGTCACCCTTTAAAACATATAAATAATAATCAAATTGCTTTTGTTTCACAACAGGGCCCAAAAGGTGAAAATGGAGTTCCAGGACTTCCAGGAGGAAAGGTAAATTTGGTACTAATCTGGTCACATAAAAAAATGTGAACACAAAGAACTGAAACAAAACTAAATGGTTTTATTTCTATTAGGGTGAAAATGGCATCCCAGGTGAACGAGGCACACCGGGACCTGCAGGTCCCCCTGGAGCTAGAGGTGGTCCAGGCCCTGCTGGCCCTGAAGGTGGAAAAGTAAGTTGAAATTATAGCACTTTGTATATATCCTAAATCAGGGGTAGACAACCTTGGCTCTTTTATGACTTGTGGACTTCAACTCAGGAATTCTGGGAATTGAAGTCCACGAGTCATAAAAGAGCCAAGGTTGACTACCCCTGTCCTAAATTATGCTCCAGGTACTTTTTTTTCCAGGTGTCTTAATAATTGATTTGGAAACTATGATTTTAGGGCCCTGGTGGTCCAACTGGTCCTCCTGGTGGTATGGGGCCTCCAGGATTGCAAGGAATGCCAGGAGAGAGAGGAGCTTCTGGAAATCCTGGACCCAAGGGAGAAAAGGTATGTTCTTTTATATTTCCCTTAATAGCCAGATAATACCATCCAAAATTATGAAGAGCAGCTAAACTAAGACTTACTATCAAGCATTAGGAAGCTTAACTAAGTTGATCTAAACTTTTGAGATTTTTATTTTATTTATTTATTTATGAGACTTATATACCGCTTTAAGTGCGAGCACTCTCTAAGCGGTGTACACCAGTAAGCAATGTATATATATATATATATATATATATATATATATATATATATATATATATACATTGCCCCCAACAATCTGGGTCCCCATTTTACCTACCTCGGAAGGATGGAAGGCTGAGTCAACCTTGAGCCGGGAAGATTTGAATCACTGACCTGCTGAACACAGTCAGCTAAAGTGGCCTGCAGTACTGCACTCTAACTGCTGCGCCACCTCGGCTCATCATACTTATTTATAAAACCTGATGCCGGGCAATATGTATAAGTACTAAACTAGATCTCCAGGTTGCATAAAGTCCATCTCCTGTATGTTGAGAAGAGTAACTCCAACTGAAGTTACTGAATTAAGGGAAGAATGCTTAGAATAGGGCTAGCGAATAATTAGGTTCACATACTTCAGAAGTATAAGTTGTTAATACTTTAGTCTTTGTCCACTGAGTCAATGTCCTGCTTCATGTCTCCCTGATGATTGTATTTATTTAATGCTCTTTATTATATAATTTTAAATAAAGACTTAAACATTGCTTTTGGGGGGGGGGGTTGGGAAAAGCTTATCAACCTAACTGCATGGTACAACAGCTTGCTGTTGGTTAGCTTATTCGCAACGTATCTGCTCTTTTCTTTCATTTGGATAGGGAGAGCCTGGAGGCAGAGGAGGAGATGGTGTACCTGGTAAAGATGGATTACGAGTAAGTAGAATCTGCCATTTGTTTGCTTCGACTAATTAATAACAGAACCAAATTGGTTCCAGTAGAGCATATAGCTTTTTTAAGGTTTTGCATTTAATATGATAGCCTGGATATTTTTAGGCATGCCAAGGGCTTCTAATCCTGAGGAGAAGTTTAGAAAATGTAGTTGATTGATTGGTTGCATCTATTTCCAGATTATTTATAGCAATTCCTTCCTTATCTAACCAAGATTAAGGGAGAGGCACAACAAAACCCTTATCTCTAGAGATGCTTGAGTCTGAAAATTCAGTTTCTGCCTCAACTCTTGGTGAACATAGCCTTCCAAAAAGGCACATGTATTTTATAGTAATTTTCAGTAGCTCTTCTCTTAAAGGGTGCAATTTTGTAACTATTTTAATAAACATTTTTCTACAGCAATACAAATAAAATTAAAAATAATCTAGTTGACCTAACTTTTCTCAGATCTACCAAGATTCTTTGAAGAGGCAGATGGGTTTATGAATTCTCCAGGACTATCACTCGGATGAGAGTAGTTTCTTGACGAGAATACAGTGAACAGAATGAAAAGAAGTAGAATAAACCTATAGGCGAGCATGTAGAAAATGGATGGACTGAGCTACAGTGATGATGGATGTAACATTAAAAGAACTGAAGGACTAGGTTAGGGGCATATTTTCATAGGGAAAATCTAGCTATGTGATTGCTAAGAGCATTAAATTGACCGCACATATTCCAATCAATAACCAATCAATCATATACAAGTTTATTCTAAGGCTCTTTTAAAGTTTAGCTTTTCCTCATCTTTCAAAGAGCTAGAATTAGAGTTCCTGAAACATATGTGTGTCGGGGAGGGGGGGGGGAAATACAGAAATATTTGCTAACCAAAACAGATTTTGTTGTTATTTCATTGAATTTATGCAATGGCAAATTGATTAACACAGGTTAAAGAACATCATGAGGCTCTATATCTGGTTCATTTTAAAATTCTTACGAATGTTCTCTCTGCCTAGCAAGTTCAGCATAAGAGGAGACAGATTGGATTAGGAAGGCAAAACTGAAATAAGCAGAAATTTTCAGTGCAGGGAACAGTATTCTGAATGCTTTTGCATTGCAGTACTTGTTGATTGATGACCCCATGCTTCCACTGATTCTTACTTTTAACATTGTAGGGGCCTGTAGGATCCATTGGGCCACCTGGTCCATCTGGCCAACCTGGTGATAAGGTATACATTTCATTCATATTTTAATGTAAATTAAATTCATTTTGAAGAAAAAGATTCTGAAATAAAAGCTTTCTTTCTTTCTTTCTTTCTTTCTTTTCTAGGGAGAACCTGGACCTGCTGGACCCCATGGCCCATCAGGTCCCCGTGGTGGACCGGTAAGAAAATCTTTCAAATACACAATCTAATTATGTTTGTAGGTGTTTTGTCCTTTTCCTAAAAATTTTCATACAAAGGTTTTTTTTTTTAATTTGAATACATTAATCTTATTTGGTCTGCAGCATTCTGGAAGGTTATATTGCTTTCATGATAAGAGTAACATGCTAGAATACTCTTGTTCTTTTCAACTTATCTAGAAATTATATTTACATTTAAAACATTAATACACTTCATATTATAGATAATTTAGAGCAAATATCTATAATTAAGAATATTTATTCAGATCTCCAAAGTTGAATCTTCAGTTAACAGCATAAAATTTTTCATAACTAATATTAATTAGAAAACAAGAGTTTCAAGCTCTTACTCCCCTTCTTCCTAAGATTGTTTGGGATGATACACTGTCACTGTTCCATTAAAATCCTCAAAGAGGAAATGGACAAGTAAACACATAAATAAAAATAAGATAGAAAGTGAAAAGGGAAGTCATCAACAGGGGAATTAGGAGCAGGGATAGACTGCAAGCATCTGGCTTATATCCTAAGTCAGCGGCCTCCAGCCTTTCCGGGATGGTTTCATACACACACGCACATGCAGACTCACCCACCACTTCCACAGCCCGGTTCCAAATGGCCTGCTGCTCTTAGTTGCCAATTTTGCTTTCACAAGAATTAGAAAAGTCAAATGCAGCTTTCATTGGATTAGTAGAGGCTCACAGACCTGTACTGATCCTCTTTGATGCTGCCTGCAAAGCCAAATGGTGCAATGCATCTCTGGACCAGAATGGAGGTTCCAGCCACTGGGTTGAGATAGCTCTCTGAAGCACTCTGGAGGGAATTAGCAGTTCTTTACAAAGTCCCTGTATTCAAAAGTGCAGGAATCTCCCACTTCATCTGAAAAATTCACACAATAGCAAAGTGCTTTGAATAACTTTATGGTAAAGTTTTTGGTGGAAAAGTCAAAAAGAAGTATGTTAGAGATTGGCCAAGATATATAAAAATATGAATCCGGATTGTTGGAAATGCAAAAACAAAGAGGGAACATTTTATCACATGTGGTGGCAATGCCCCAAAGCAAAGATTTATTGGGAGCAGATAAGGAGATGGATACAGGAAATAACAAAAGAACGAATCAAACTTAAACCCGAATTATTCTTATTAGGTATAATTAACCCAAAGATGGAAAAACAACTTCAACGCATCATTGTACATATAATAACAGCGGCACGCATTGCATATGCACAATGCTGGAAAGGGGAAAAATACCAACAAATAATATAATTATTTACAAGATACTAGAATGCGCTGAGATGTACAAACTTACTCTGGAAATCAAAGACAAAGAAGCTACAGAATTTTATGATATATGGGACAAGTGTTACAACTAGTTAGAATTGAGGAATAAAAAAGTATGAGAAGTGATGTAAATAATTGTGAATAAATGTAAGAGATATAGGACACAGTACTGCTAAGGAAAAAATGTATTTTGTATTTTGTTTTTTGTAATGTGAAAAAGGAAAAATAATTTTTAAAAAAAGAAATACATATTATCATAAGCAAGGGAAGATAGCTGAGTGAGGCAAAGAATGGTGTTAGCAGAGTGAAATTACTTCCCTTGTAGGGTTAGTTATGCTTCTTCTATATTCCTTTGTCACCTGCAGGGTGATCGTGGAGAACATGGGCCACCTGGTCCTGCTGGCTTCCCTGGAGCTCCTGTAAGTATGAAGAAATTCTAGCATAAAGGCTGGGACAGATTTGTTCTACAGGTTTGAGATGAGATGAACTAAAGTAAATAAATAGCAGAGCAACTCATAGCAAATATTAACCAGCATGTTTAGTTTCCAAGGAAATCAGGAGAAAGAAAAGTGGAATGTCCCATATGTGGAAATGGTTGCCTGGATTAAGTTTTATCAGGCAGCTGATAAGATGCTGTCTTTTGTTCCAAGCCTGTTGGTCTATTAGTATTTCAGGAAGATTTGCCTTACTTCCACTTCTACTAAGTCTTAGTAAGTATCCTTAAATATTACGGTTTAACACTTGCAATAACTAATCTTTATACAGGGGCAAAATGGAGAGCCTGGTGGAAAAGGAGAGAGAGGTCTTCCTGGTGAACGAGGTGAATCTGGACCCCCAGGAATTGCAGGTCCATCAGGAGGTCCTGGTGCACAAGTAAGTCTGCTGTAACCTATATATTCTATGTATTCTCTACTGTTTTTGAAACTTGATTTATCCTGTATCTTTTGTAAGAGAAGCCATCTAATATATTGATTCCATTGAAATTCATATACTGATTGGTCTGTTCTTTTCTTTAGTATGATGATGCTAATTCTCATATCTTATCTAGGGTCCAGCTGGTTCAGCAGGACCAAAAGGAGAACGTGGGGGTCCAGGTCCTGCAGTAAGTATTGTTTTTTAAACTAGCCTATGTTTAGTAAACTGGTTGATTTTTGCATCCAAACTCTTAGGGCTTCTAAATGACACCATGGTCTAAACAACACTCTAATTTCTTTAAGAAGAAACATAATAAAGTAAAAAAAAATGTCCTTTTAATATGGTGTGTTCCAGTTCACCTGACATTGCAGTTCCAAAATGTTCTCAGCAGTCCAGCAGTGATCCATGGACTTACTACATTTCCATTTGAGCCAACTACATGTCCATACATTTGTTTTTTTTCCCCAGATAGCTACATAAAGGACAGATTTGTTTAGGCTAGAGCTAGGAAAAGCGCACTCTGACAGCTACTTGTAGCCTATCAGTTTTTCATGAGATCCATTATTTAGAGTCATGTTACAACAAGTACAAAACATGTAATTGCCTTTTAACCAAATTGTTAGCTGCAAACAGTCTACTTAAAGAGCCAGTTTGGTGTAGTGTAGGTACCTGGCTAGAGACTGGAAGTTCTAGCCCCACCATGGGCGCCAAGCAAACTAGGTAGCCTTGGGCCAGTCGCTCTCTCTCAGCCCAAGGAAAGAAGATAATGGGAAATCACTTCTGAAAAGCCTTGACAAGAAAACTGCAAGGACTAGGCAGTCATCAGGAGTCAAGACTGACCCAGACGCAAAAGATATATAAGTGGTGTATTTATTGTATGTGATAAAGGGTATACCAGTTTCCTGAATTTGATTTTTCCATCTCCTGTTGAGCAGTAGATCAGTGTTTCCCAAACTTGACAATTTTAAGGCATGTGGACTTCAACTTCCAGAATTCCACAGCCAGCATTGCTGGCTGTGGAATTCTGGGAGTTGAAGTCCTCATGCCTTAAAATTGTCAAGTTTGGGAAACACTGCAGTAGATGATAACTTGTTAATGTCATCTATACTCGTTTGTTTCAGGGTTCACCTGGCTTTCCTGGCTCTCGAGGCTTACCCGGTCCTCCTGGTAACAGCGTAAGGATTACTACAATTTTTAACACTTACTGCTCTTCTCTGCTTTCAGATTCTTTTCTCTGCTCCAGTATTGTAGCTGAAAATAAGCAGAGAAATCAAACTGTACAACAATTCCAATTGCATATTCAGTCACGGGGGCTGTGCTTCGATCACAGATGTTCCATTTACAAATTGAAAGACCTCTTAAGCATATCTCTGGTGGACAATACTTAACCCAGACTACTTCATGCCCATGATTGCTAACTGAAAGTCTTTCAAGGAATACCCCTTTTCCAAAATATATCTTCCCTTCTTTTCTAAAAAAAAAAAAAAAAAAAAGTAAGCAACAATGCTCCATCTTGAGTATGGTTTGTAGAAATGGAAAGCTAGAACAATCACATTGGAGTTTGAAGGATTTAGCTAGTCCAAGAGCAGGATCAATGGAGGAGTTGCAATGCAGTCATGGAATTGAATAAGGTCTCATGGAGATGCAACTCAGGCATCAACCATGGAAGCCAGTCTTTCTGCTTGTTCAATTCATGATGGCAAAAGCAGCAGTGCTGGCTACTCCTGCCCTACCCAAAGTAATAAGTGGGATAGGGGACTATGTTATGTTCTGTGGGCCGCAGGTCAGGTAACGCTGGCCATCACCGATGCAACTATAGCATCCTCATTTCCATCAGGGTGACTTTTTAGAAAAAGTGTAGTAAGCATGCAAACTGGGGGAAAAATCAATTTGGCCTACACCTATCAGATATTTCTTTTGGTCTTTGATCTTGAATTTCTTTGCTATATTTAAAAGCATGCAATTATGGATATGCTCATTTTTTATTGGTAGTGGATCTGAGGTACTTAAGAAGTTCAGTTGTTGTCCTTTATGCCTATATCATACATTCTCCATGTTCTGATGTCCTGGTAGTCTTAACTCAAGAACTGCCCCTTATTCCTCTCTCTCAAATATCACATTCTAGGGAGCGTCAGGACCACCTGGCAATGCCGGCCCACCAGGCAAAGATGGACATTCTGGCCCACCTGGTTCTACTGGCCCACCTGGTCCCCCAGGTGGTTCAGGTCCAAAAGGTGAGCCAGGTGCACCAGGAGAAAAGGGCACACCAGGAGCAAAAGGATCAGACGTAAGTACATTCTTTGAAAATTTGCATGTTTTTTTTAAAAAAAATAATATTTCAGAAATGATGACAGTATCTTCCTAAATACTTCAGCTCTGCAAATCCTGAACAGCATCACACCCAACTGTATTGCATTAGGCAAATGGTTAGGCAAACATTATAAATAAGTCCAGCAATTTAAAAAACCATCACATTAGATCATGTGTACAGAAAAAATGTTATCAATATCATATTTGCTTGTTAGATTTTCCAGGGTTGTATAGAAATTTGAAGTTGTTGTTCAGTTTCACACATCTCTGACTAAAGCACCTCTTTGAAGTCAAAAGCCAAATCAAACTCCCCTTTTCAAGGGCCAGATGAAAACAGTGCTCCCATTTCAGTCCTATTACTGAAGGGGATTTCTGCACATATCCCTGCTCCACCAGACTGAAATGGTCAGCAGAATCAGGTTGCCAGGCTTTGGTGCTGCTAAATGTCTTAATTTTCTGGATGGTGGCTCACCTTAAATTAGATAGCTGCAGGAGTTTGGATTGAAGCCATGCCTTGATGTGGCACAGAGCTGCTTCGCAGCTCTATTATAATGAAAGGATTATTTTTCTTTATTTGTTTCTAATATTCCTAACTTTAGTCAGATCCCATTTATGAGAACGAGACGACCTAAAATAACCCTGTATAAAGAAAGGATGGAATCCTTTATGCTCAAATTATCTTGAGCATATTGTCAGAATACCAGTCAAATGTAATTTGTATGATCAGGCCTGCCAAGTCTGTTCATACAGTGTATATGTAAAGAATGGTTTGAAAGTCTGAATGGAGTTAGAAAGCTATAATCCAATTCACAATAATAATAGCAATCATGTGACAATTGAAAACTGTGTGGATTGTGTAAGGGTTTGAGCTGATTTATAGAACATCTAAAAGGAAAGAGGGAAAATAATATTGCAAAAACCTCACCTATTCAAAAGAGGGCTGGAAGTAACTTATATTTTTCTTGATTTCTGTTTCTTTTTCTATTGTTTGCTGTTTCTTGCTCTTTTTTGTTTTGTTTTAGCTTTTTTTCTTTCTTTTTTCCTTTCAGTTTGTTATTTAATATATGGAAAATAATAATAATAATACAATAATTACATATGTGCATGTAGATATGGATATATTGATATATCTTCTCAAAATGTAGACCTCCAGCTTCATTCAAGCATGCCTCTTTGCTTTACACCCCCAACTCCACTGATATGCAGTTAATTATGGTCTTGATTGATCTCCCCCAGGGTATACCAGGTCCTGCAGGAAATACCGGCATACCTGGACAGCGTGGTATTGTTGGATTGCCAGGAACAAGGGGACCATCAGGCTCTCCCGGCCCGGCTGGTCCCAAGGTGAGTCCTGATCCAAAAGATTTCATGGAAGAAGTATTCAGCTGAAGGTCAGATTGTTTGGTTGGGGGCTTGAACTGGTATGTGCACGTGAGAGGGGGAGAAAATTGGGGGGCAGTATTTTTTTAATTGTTTTGCTGAGATACTTACCATCAGAGCAACAACACCTTCTGCTAATTTTGTTGCCATCATTATATCGGGGGGGGGGGGGAGAGAAATGCTGTTTTCCAAGGGGGGGGGGGAAATACCTCCTGGCAATGCTTGGAAAAATGGCCTTCATCTTTCGAAACTAAACCAGAAATTTTTTTCCCCATAATTCCACAGCATCATCTCCTACATTAATGTTCATTCATTCATGGATACTGCTGTGCCCCCCAAATTCATATTAATGTGCCACTACTTGTTAAAGCTCCAGAGAATCCTCTCTGTCCCCAGCTTGCTTCCTTGTATAATTAACCTAAGACACGGTTGCCTAATTGTGAGTAGGAAAGTATCAATAATTTTGGGAATTGATGGAATTTTGAGAGCTACATTTTGTCTGTATTATTATAAGGGGAAAAGTCTTTCATTTTCTATGATCCACTAAACAAAGGTACAATTTGAACACTATACCTGTAGGCATATATTACTTGTGGTTATCATTTATGTTAGCTGCTTTTTCAAAGGCTAGGCATGCATTTTACAAAATCTGAACATGTCCACACATAATCAGTTTCTTTCTTATTCCAATGTAGGGTGAAGATGGCAAACCAGGAAGTAATGGTAGTCCAGGGGAACGAGGATCTCCAGGGCCAGGAGGTTCTCCTGGACTTAGTGGGGCACCAGGAGAACCAGGCAGAGATGTAATCATATTTTTAATTTAATTGTATTCCTGTGATAGATGCTTGAAGCAAATAGAACGGTCAAATGATGTAACTCCCAAAATGAGAAAAATGGACCTCATGCAGATATTTTGTCCAGACATGTAATCTAATCCAGTGGTTCTTAACCTTTTTGAATGAATCGCCCCCCTTGAGCCAATGAGGAAGTTGTCATCGCCCCCCTCCCCCAACATAACCGCTCAATCACAACATAGGAAATAATTCTTCAGTTTACGCAAACACTTTTTTTGTTTTCTTTAAAATTGTCATCAGGACAATTTTAAATAATTGTCATCAGGACAATGCAAATAATTTATTTCCAGTCTTTTCCCCATATCTCCCATATTCTGACCAACGGTGCGCCACTGTATGGGTAGAGGCTGCTGCGCAACGCGCATGAAGATAAGCGACACATATTCACATATATACAGTGTTCTGTACTGAAGCTAGCTGGAGGAACATTTGAAAACACAATTCAATCCACTAATAGCAAGCGATCTGATGTTTTTGTATGACAGATATACAGTGATTCACTGTACGAAAAAGTCTCAAAAGTGTCCCCAAAACTTCTTGCTCCATTGCCCCCTTTTTGTTCCTTCGCCCCCCTAAAAAACGAAATTGCCCCTGGGGAGGTGATATCACCCAGGTTAAGAACTACTGATCTAATCAACTTAACATAGTGTGAAAGTGAAAGCGGTTTACACAAGGAACTACACCACTTAATTTCCATATCCTCGATTATCATACATAAGAACTAAATCCCGCATGATTTGAGGATGAAATTTGCAGAAGGTTTGAGAAAGCTGGTAGGTCTTTTCCTGGTGGAGATATGCACTGGTCAAGATGATCCATTACTAAGCTGATTATGTGTAAATGATTGCCTTGAAAAACATTTTTTGAGTTAATATTATTCTATTTGCAATACACTGTATCTGTTTGACCTTTTATATATACAATCATCACTTGATACTGCCTTAAACTAGAAGATTGTAGGTGAACCAACAGTCTTATAAATGCAATAGCCACATGATTGACAAGCTCTTTGCAACACTGCTAAGGTTAAGGGATCAATATTGTGAGAAGAAAATCTACTCCTGAGTTAATACTTCTTAAAAGTTTTGTTTTTTTTCTTCCTATTCCTTTGCCCACCTCCCCCCCCCCAAATCTAAATACTTATTATTCTGTATTTGTAAGGGTAATCCTGGATCAGATGGGCTCCCAGGTCGTGATGGATCCCCAGGACCAAAGGTGAGATTCAATGATATTATCATTTGATTGTGGTTGTGTCTGCTGAATCTTTATATATCTTTTTTATATATCTGTGCATTTATTTAATATTTCATGTAATAAAGCTTCATTTTCTTTTAATTTCAGGGTGATCGTGGTGAAAATGGTCCTGCTGGTGTACCTGGATCTCCAGGTCATATGGGGCCCCCAGGTAATGCTGGTGCGCCTGGAAAAACTGGTGAAAGAGGACATTCGGTAAGGATGAAAGTTATGCTGAATCCTACATTTTTTTACCTGTGCAGTAGTACATTAGCAAAAAGTTAAGAATAAGCCACTTATTATTCAGTTTCAACCAATGCTACACTTTTTATGTTGCAAAAGCCCAAGAGAAATTTAATATATTAATACTCTAGAGATGGAATTCTCTTTGAAAGAACCCGATCAAAGGTGGTATACGTCCTGTAGATTCTACAACAGCTGCAAACATCTGGGATTTGATAGTGGGAGGGGAGATCTGATTGAGCCCTGCAATCAGGGATTTTCAAAGGTTTTTAAATCAGTTAAATAATTAAGATACTCCATTTATTTTGAATTCTGTTTCCATACTAGTCCAGGGATGGGAAATATGTGATCCTCCTAATGTTGTTGAACTGCAGTTCCCAACATCCTTGCCATTGGTCATGTTGGCTTCAGTAAGCCATTCGATAAACTAGATCACAACCTACTGCTTGACAAGATAGAAAAATGTGGGTTAGCCAGCATCACTACCAGATGGATTTGTAACTGGCTGACCAATTGCACTCAATGTGTAGTCCTTAATGGAACTGTATCTACATGGAGGTTTTAGGCCCAGCACTCTTCAATATCTTCATCAATGATTTAGACAAGGGGATAGAAGGGGAACTCATCAAATTTATAGACAACACCAAACTGGCAGGAATACCCAATAGTCCAGAAGTTAGGCTCAAGATACAGAAGGATCTTGACAAACTTGAACACTGGGCCCTATCTAACAAATTATTAAATTTAATGGTTAGAAAAATAAAGTTCTATATTTAGGCAAGATATATATATATATATATATAGAATAGGTGGTACCTGGCTCAATAGTAGTAACTGTGAGACTGATCTTGGACTCCTAGTGGGCAATTGCTTAAATATGAGCCACCAGTGTGCTGCAGCTACCAATAAAGGCAACATAGTCTTAGACTGCATCAAGAGAGGTATAGAATCAAAATCATATGAAGTGTTAATATCACTTTATAATGCATTGGTAAGGCCACTCTTCAAATATTGCATCCAGTTTTAGTTACCAAAATATAAAAAAGATGTTGAGATTCTAGAAAGAGTTCAGAGAAGAGCAATAAAGATGATTAGGGGACTGGAGGCTAGAATATACAAGAACGGTTGCAGGATTTGTGTATATCTATTTTAATAAAAAGAAGGACTAGGGGTGATATGATAGCAGTGCTCCAATATCTGAGGAATGCAACAAACAGGAAGGGCGTCAACCTATTCTCCAAAGCACCTGAAGGCAGGACAAGAAGCAATGGATAGAAACTGATCAAGGAGAGAAGCAACCTAGAACTAAGGAGAAATTTCCTGACAGTCAGAACAATTTATCAGTAGAACAACTTAACTTCCAGAAGTTTTGGAAGTTTTTAAAAAGAGATTGGACAACCATTTGTCTGAAATGGTATAGGACTTCCTGCCTGAGCAGGGGGTTGGACTAGAAGACCTCCAAGAGCCCTTCCAATTTTGTTATTCTGTTTCATGGCAGATAAGCAGCATGGAGTTTTAAACTGGTCAGGATTCAAGGCAGCATATTTGGAGAACCGCCTGTTTCCCTATTCTTACTTACTTTTAAGTTTGCAGAACAAGATTTCTTTTATCTAATAATTGGAAAGTAGCTTCTTAAACCATTTCCAGTCAGAAAGGTCAAAATGGTCTGAGTGCTTTTGTGAAAAGTTGAGGGATTTCAATTATTACGGAAGGCCAACTTTCAGGTAATAATTGTATATTTATATGCAGTAGTATATTTGGGATCCTCATGGCAATTATTCATTTTATTGTGTCACAATGTATCTCTCTATTGGTACGGAATTATGCATGCCATTTTAATTTACATTTGTTTTTGTTTTCGTGTTAGGGTCCTTCTGGTCCTGCTGGTCCAGCTGGTCCAGCCGGTGCTCGTGGTGCTCCTGTAAGTCCTCGCTTCAGAATATCATTTCATTGTATGCTTCAGCTAGTTTTCTTTCATCTGAGATGCATTTTTAAAACTCATCCACACTATGTTTTTTAAAGGGCCCTGCTGGTCCACGTGGTGATAAAGGTGAAGCTGGCGAACGGGGTAGCAATGGACTCAAGGGTCACCGAGGACTTCCTGGTGGCCCAGGATCCCCTGGTCCAGTGGTAAGTTTGGCAGCTTTTGTTGACTTCCCTCAGAAAGAGAAAAAAGATGGGACTAGAAGAAGCCATCCTAAGATGAAGTGTCACTGTGAGAATAGCACCACTGTATTTTAAAATGGCTGCATCTCATTCTTTACTGTCTATTTCCATCTTAAGATGTAATGTTCTTAAGTTTTAAGAATAGGCATGCACTCCCAATGCGAAGATCCTTCCAGCACAATTGGTTCTTCTTCTTCTTCTTCTTCTTCTTCTTCTTCTTCTTCTTCTTCTTCTTCTTCTTCTTCTTCTTCTTCTTCTTCTTCTTCTTCTTCTTCTTCTTCTTCTTCTTCTTCTTCTTCTTCTTGACCATTGCTCCTTGCTCTCCTGCCTTTTTCAGTTGTGGATGGAGAGACAGCAGTGAAGGACACTACTTGCTTCACTCACCTGGGGTTTTCTTTACAAGTAAATGGGGCCCAAGGGAAGGCAAACCATTAGGTAAATGTATATGGAGATTCTCAACCATCCAGGTCATGGTTGTCCCAAGGTTGCTTTTTCAAAAGGCAAGTGGACTTTGTTTTTCCTTGAAGATGTTTCACATCTGAAAAACTGAAGAAGCTTCTTGGATGAGAAGCGAAATGCTTCAAGGAAAAACAAAGTCCAATTGCCTTTTGAAAAAGCAACTTTGGGGAAACCATTAGGTAGGAGAGATAGAAACAAGAACGACATGGACCTATTTAGATAGGGATCCCATTTGCCCAATTCTCTCACAGAACCTGGAGCTAGAGAAAGCCAGTCATTCTGGACCACCTCGCAATTGCAGAAAATAGTATCTGATGCTACTTTTTCAGAAGAGATTATTAGTTTAACTTTCATGGACCATCTTTAGAAGATCAATGTTTCTTTTCCATAAGTGTAAAGATAAAAACTTTTTCTGATTATCCCCAAATCCTTGGGAATCATGTAGAGATGAAAAGAAATTACTACAAATGCAATTTTCTGACCCATAAATGCTCAGTAATTTAAGAAAGAGTTTTGGGCTTCAGTTCAACAACCTTAGCATTGCTGAAGTCACAATAGTTGAAAAACATTTAAATGAGCAATCACAACACCCACTAACTTGTAATATATAAAACTTCAGAGGTTGCTGACTGTTGCTGATAACAATAGCATTTAATAGAAATATAGCCACTTATATTTATTAAAAGTGCTTCATATACATAACAGAAGTCTGAAAAAATAATGGTTTGCACCAATTAATGTGAGTTTATGTGAAGTGAAAAATTCATAATGGGAATGTACTTACTTATGGCCTAGTTTCGTAGTCTCGATTAATTTCTAATCCAGAATTTGTGCCCAACAGTAATGTTTCTATGAAACTTATCCTATTGTCTTCCTAGATCATATACTGATTTTCCTTTTCAGTTGAAGGTTCCGTTTACTTATTCTTATCTGCTTTTTAAAATACGTGGTTTAGATTGATGGCAATTATCAAACTTTATAATGAATACAGCAATCTCTATTTCATTCTTACCTTCGTAGGGTCCACTGGGTCCCCCAGGGCAAAGTGGAAGCCCAGGACCTGCAGGTGCTAGAGTAAGTATCTTCTGTATCTTCTTAATCCATGCTTAAATTATGTCTAGCTATTTAAAGAAATGTGATACAACTTTATAGTAATGCTTTACAACACATGAATGACACAGATATTTGATTTCTGATATGGTTTAGGGGCCTCCTGGACCAAGTGGCCCACCTGGCAAAGATGGGAGAGTTGGTTATGCAGGCCCCATTGGCCCTCCAGGTCCTCGTGGGAACAGAGGCGAAAGTGGACAAGCGGTAAGATAAACTAAGTTTCCACTCTAAGTTTCCACCTTGGATTTCAGAAGGGAAGATGTCCATGCATTGACATGATAGGAATGTCAGGACACTTAACACAGGACAGGAGAAACAAATCAGTCATATGCTGCCCACTCCCCAGAAGGTCAAAGCTGTACTTCAAAGGATCTGCATAAAAATGCTTCAATAAGAGCAAATTTGCTACAGTCTATCTGGCATATATAGCATGCACACTTAGCACATTCCCACATATATAGTCCTTAACTAGTCACTTAGATCATTTAGTGACTGATCTAAATGACCAGTCTGTTAATTATAACCAACCTAGATTCAAAGTCCAATGGTTGACCCCACTTCACGATCATGTGACCAAGTGACTTCAAGGACTTGGCAACACAGCCATGTTTACAGTCATTTGCAGCCCCCCCCCATAGTCATGTGATTGCAGTTTACAATGATTTGATCAAAACCCAGCACTTTCAGTTTTCACCAAATAGCAACCCATGATTTTAATGAACGTACCATTCACTTAAAAAAGCCCTGCAAAAAAGTCATAAAATCGAATCAGGCACATAAGTGACCTGTTTTATCACTGCCATCATAGCAGACTCCATTATGGTTTTACGTCAAAGACAACCTGTATTGGCAAAACCTTTTTGCCAATAAGATTTTGATCTAAATATTTTTGTAAAATATAGGCAAACCCAAGTTACCAACATATAAGTATTAGAATATCCAGACATTGAAGCACATAGGTCCAGTTAACACTGAAAGGAATAGATATCTCTTCATTAGGCTTCATTGTACTTGATTCAGACTCATCATTCACCTTGTCTTCAAATTTGAATAGCAATATATTGATATAGTGAGTTGATTAATTCACCTTGCTTGTAAATAGAATGGCTATTATTATCCTAAATGTTAGTAATTTCCACTGGACAACAAACACTAAGCAAATTACATACCTGCATATACAGTTACACATCTTTATTAAAAGAAGGAAGAGTCAAAATATCTGATTAATACATATGTATCATCTTACATTGTGGGAGTGCGATGGTTCAGTGGGCTGAATAGCCGACAGCCCAGGTTTGAGACCTGACCACCACACAATGGGGTGAGCTCCCATTACTCCCCCCATCTCCTGCCAACCTAACAGTTTGAAAGCATACAGGTGTGAGTAGATAAATAGGTACTGCTTTGGCAAGAAAGGTTACTGCATTCCATATTTTCATGCTGGCCACCCGATGATGGAAACATCTCTCAGATAATACAGGGTCTCTAGGCTGAGAATCGGAGATGAGCACCATCCCCTTGAATTGGTCACAACTGGACAGGGGAAAACTTTAAACTTTTGATCAGCTTACAGTGAACATGAAAAAAAAAAGAGTAACACCCAGTCTATGGGGTCTAATATATATTAGGTTTTGGAGAAAAATAAATAAATGTGTGTATAACATTTTAACATTATTTCTCTTAATGCATCCTCATGGATGGAGATTTGATGGGCAATTTTATTTGTTGTATCTGAAAGGGTCCACCCGGTCACGGTGGGCCTCCTGGGCCTCCTGGTCAACCTGGAGCACCTGGTCCATGCTGCAATGGTGGTCCTAATGGTGATGGTAAAGGATTCAGCTACTATGGAGATCAGCCATCTGAGGGCAAAATTGACATGGGAGAGGTTTTAGCTTCACTGAAATCAGTCAACAGCCAGATCGAAAACATCATTAGCCCTGATGGTTCACGAAAGAATCCTGCCCGTAACTGCAGAGATCTGAAGTTCTGCCATCCTGAACTTCCAAGTGGTATGTTCCATTCCTTTCTTATCTTTGTTAGCAAGCAATATGGGATCCTCAAGAAATAGGATGCTTTCTGTTCTTTTTTCTAGGAATACAGATATATGATTTGCTATATAAAGTCACGTGTTCTTTAACTATTCACAAAAAAATATGATAAAACTCTTCAGTCTACCAAAAGAAAACGTTGAATATTCTTGGGAAATGTAAACAAAAAAGAAATTGTCTTTGGGTGTTACCATTTACTTAATTTGTACTTTAAAACGCTAAAGAAATGTGTTTATGCAGATAGCTTTAAAATAACAGGCAAAGAGTGGAGTCTATATTAGAGAGGATTGCCTTTTTCCCAAAATGCCAACCATTTAAGTGGAGTCTATCATCATCAAGCTGAGCTAAATAATGTTTTTTATTTGCTTGCTTACTTGCTTGCTTCACTTTTCTTTTTGTAGGAGAGTATTGGATCGATCCTAACCAAGGTTGCAAACTGGATGCCATCAAAGTATTCTGCAACATGGAAACTGGGGAAACATGCCTCAGTGCCAATCCCTCAAGTGTTCCAAAGAAGAACTGGTGGACAAGCCCAGGTCCCGAAAAGAAGCACAATTGGTTTGGAGAGTCTATGAATGGAGGTTTCCAGGTAAACACTGCATTGTTTGATACTTGATGAAAGTGTTTATAGTTCTCAAACTCTGAGCAAGAAGCAACACTGAATGAAAGACCTATGTCAAACAGCCGCCAATCCTTTTGTGTTTTCACCACAGTTCAGCTATGGAGATCCAGATCTTCCAGAAGAAGTTGCAGATGTTCAGCTGGCATTCCTCAGAATCCTTTCAAGCCGAGCCTCTCAAAACATCACCTACCATTGCAAAAACAGCATTGCCTATATGGATGAAGCCAGCGGGAATGTGAAGAGAGCACTCAAGTTCATGAGTTCTACTGATAGTGAAATCAAGGCAGAAGGAAACAACAAATTCACATACACAGTTCTGGAAGATGGCTGTACTGTAAGTAAACAAAATGCCCCCAAATGCAAAGGCATTTTTTAAAACAAAAGAGAGAGTGAGAGAGAGAGAGAGAGAGGGAGGGAGCGAGGGAGGGAGGGAGGGAGGGAGGGAGGGAGAGAGAGACAGAGAGAGAGACAGAGAGAGAGACAGACAGACAGACAGACAGACAGACAGAGACATTCAGTACTTTTGGTCATTACAGAAAGTCGAATATGTATACTTAACATACAAAACAATTGTAAAAAAATAGAATTTTCAAATGCCCTTATCTTCATATCTTCACTATGTTTGTGTTGATTTGAATGCCCAAAACTACATTTATGTACTGTTTATGAGTTTTCCACTCTGCCACATATGTCAAGAGGATGCAAGTTTAGTTAGAAATATATGATGGCTACAGATGACACATGTATTTGGTTCCCACCGAAATCAGTGGGAACAATACATTTCCATGACTCATTTAGATCACCTTATTTTTATCTGGATGTAATCTGTCACAAGTATAAAAGTTTTTTCATGGAATTCTTTAGAGGTGGAAAAATTGAAATATCAGAACTGGAACAGCAAAGTAATATTTTAATATAGCACCTGCAAGAAGCAGCTGAAAGCTATTTACTCTTCTCCATCCACATCAATGAAAAGAAGTCCTTTAGAGATTTCATTTTTAAATCTATTGAATGGGGGGGGGGGATGTGAGATATCAAAATTATTCTTTCCTCATTTCCTTTGGTTACATTTGCTAGTAAAAAAAAAACCAGAAAGTTACTGGGCTTCTCAGTTCTGAAATCAGCGTATGCACAAGAGCAAGTATAACGGCTCTACCTAACTATATTTTAACATAGCTGTTGCTTTTTTACATTTCACAGAAACATACTGACGAATGGGGTAAAACCGTCTTTGAATACATAACACGCAAGACGATGAGGTTGCCGATAATAGATATTGCACCTTTCGACATTGGCGCTCCCAATCAACAATTTGGTGTGGACATTGGCCCAGTTTGCTTCTTATAAATCATGAGTAATGCTCATTCTGAACCCTAGAAAGCAAATTCACACTCCATCTTTGCTCTTGTTTTAACTTTGGCAACTATTAGAGTCAAATCAACAGTACCCCAGTTATTTATTTGCAAAAATTCTGGAAAGAGGGGGGAGAAAAAAAACAAGATAAATTCACATAAAGGGTTACCATTTTCTTATTTTGCTCTCACACAGAATACAACAAAAATGTCTTTTGCTCTTTTTCTTTTCACCAAACTCCCATGTTCAACAACACTCTCATGGTGCTACATTGCAACTTCAACACTCAGTAACTCAAGACTGTAATTTTAGTTGAATGCTTGCCCCAACCAATCAAGCATTGACGGATTCCAGCATCCAAGTTTACCTTCCATTATAAGATGCAGTTCATAAAGCTAGAGAGAATTCCCTGTTTCAACTACCTCAACATGGACAGAAACTGGGATTAGTTTGATGATTCCCATCAAGAAAGCAGAAAGAAAAATATGTTGGGACCAAGGAATACATCTGGTCTTTTTTTGTTTGTTAGTTTGTTCCTTTGCCAGATTGAGCTGAACAGAGTATAGTCCATCAGAAGAAAAGAATGCCCTAATACCAACAGACTTGTGTTATTTTATTTCTGGACTGCATTGCATGTTTTAAGGGTGCTCCGATACTTTCCTGTCATTGCTGGTCAAGACCACTAAAATTAGGGAAGTGTTTAAAAGATAAATATGATGGTGCTAGTTGTGTATGTTTTAAATCTGCAAGCCAGGTTTTATTGACTTGCCTTGAAACACCGAAACTTGACAACAGTCATAGATGTCTCTTGTTGGATGTCATATGGTTGGTAGGCCATTTCTGAAGGGCTTTTCTTCCTTCACTCTGTAAAAGTCAATAAAGATGCAGAATCATGAGCTTCTCTTGTCACATTCACACATGTATAGTGTTGAAGGTTAACCATCTTTGTAAGCTTTTATACGGTTGTTGGTCTTTTCTTTACAGAGACACATAATAAAATATTGTAATAAAATTTTGTGGCGTCCTTTCTGTGTTGTCTTATTCTTCTGGAGGTTTCATAGATAAGCTTTAATGTCATTTACTCACTGAGAAAAAAATGCAGGGTTTTCCCAGCTGAAGAGCCATCTGATTCGGCTCTTTTTCAGTTCCATTGAGCTGAGGAGTTCCAGGCATGGCTTAATTTTTCTTCTCATCCACATGGCCAGGCAGACCAAGTAACTTTATTGTAAATAATTGGCAATTATAGATATGGAGAAGTTCTGCCCATAGCAACACACAAGAAACCTGCCTTGTATAGATCAGTCTCAGGTTGAAATCCCAAGCCTCTCCCTCCTATCTTTTCCAGTCAATGGGTTTTGTCCTCTTTTTTTTCAACCTTGAAACTCTATCCCATGTAGATTTGATGACTTTTTCTAGCATGAGAGTCAGGGGCTTTCAGCCCATCAACTTCATCTTTTACATAAAGTTGCTCTGCAGACTTTCTTCATTTCACTTTGTATAGCTATATTATAGAGACTATAAAAAATTTGGGTAACTATTAACTATAGCAGGAAATATAGTTAAATATAGCAGGAAAGACACACATGGCCATCAAGATTTTTCCAGTCCAAATTCAACAACCTTGTTTCTTATAATGTTCAATCTGTTTCTCCCATTGCTCTCCTTATTTTGCCATCTCCTGCTCATCACCCCATCTAAAAACTCAAACAAGCCACATTTTCACTTTCTTCCATGCTGTCTGTTTTTCTTATTCTCTTTCAAGTTTGTTCTGTTCCTCCCTTTCTCACTCTCAGCATAGCTTGATAAAGCAAAAAGTAAAATTATAACTATAAGATGGTTATAAGATTAACCATTTCCACCATGTATAAAAAATGGAACCATGCAAAATCAGGTCCAGGTCTTTAGAGGAAGAATGGAAAACAAAGAACTGCCAACCGTATTTAATAATATTACCCCTCTGATGGCACTACTTCCTCTTTTTTGCCACCGTGATAAAGACTTACCAAAACCTCATTTTACTTTTTGGTTTTAAAGGAAAAGTTATCTATTTATTTATCTATTTTTCCTTTTATAATATCAGGTAGCTGTATTAACGTAATTCCAAACTACAAATACATGGGGGAAAAGATGAAGAAATAGAGAAAATACAAAAAAAAAAATCTACTACCATGTAAATAAAAAGTTAGGTACTGTACATGTGAAAATTTGTCATATACTACACCAGATTATAATCTATTGTTATTAAAGTAACTCAGAAAATTCAATCAAATTTGACACAATTGTGCATCCTAAGCTCATTTTACTTTTTTGCTGAAAATCAGGGCGTATGCCCCTCTGGGTTTCCATTTCACCTCACTTTCCATTTAGAACTGTATCTCATGGACTTTCCAAAGAGTGATTCTTAAAGAAAAAGAATTTAAGGAAAGAATGGAGAAAGAGATGCACCTTTTCTTTCAAGCGAATGACAATGAGGATACATCCTTGCAGAACATTTGGGACATGGCAAAAGCAAACATGAGGGGTGTAGCAATTTTGTACATGGCCAAGAGAAACAAAGAGAAAAAACAACATAGGATGAGGCTCGAGGAAGAATACAAAAAGGCTGAAACACAATTTCAGAGAGATCCTGAAAACAAAGGATTGAAAAACAAAATGGATTTAATTAAACATAAACTATGTATAGAGGATTCAAAAAAGTTAACACAAAAATTACAGGCAGCTAAGCAAAATAACTTTGAACATGCGAATAAACTGAGAAGATGGTTAGCGTATAAACTAAGAAGGCAGAAAGAGAAGCAATGGATTATTAATTTGGAAGATGAGAAAGGAGAGATTCAGGGGGAGGAGACTATAAAAAGGGGAATCACCCAAAGATACTATGAAAAACTATATAAGAGAAATGAGGGGGAAAATGCAGAAAGGATAATAGAATACTTAGAGAAGGCAGACATACCAAAGATTCCGGAGGAAATAAAATCTATGTTAAATGAGGAAATAAGAATGGCTGAAATAATCAGGGCTATAAATAAACAAAAGATCAATAAGGCGACTGGCCCAGATGGAATACCAGCGGAACTATATAAAGAACAACAAAGTGCACTCAATCAATACCTACTAGAAGTTTTTAATGCTGTATTAACCAATGTTAAAATACCTAAGTCCTGGTCAGAGGCAAATATAATATTGATTCCAAAAGAAGAAGCGGAAAAAACACAGATACAAAATTATAGACCTATATCATTATTGAATTCTGACTATAAAATGTTTGCCTCAATAATGGTGGAGAGATTCAAAAAGTACCTAATTGATTTCATACATTCGGATCAAAATGGGTTTTTACCAAACAAACAGACTAAGTGGAATATAAGAACAATCTTAGACATTCTCGAATAGTGATCGTCAAGTGGCACTTCTGTTCCTTGATGCACAGAAGGCTTTTGACAATGTCAATTGGCAATTTATGATCCAACAATTAAAATTAATGGATGTTGGTGAAAATTTTTTAAATGTGAAAACCGCAATATATTCTGAACAAAAGGCCCAGATCATAATAAATGGAGAGGCCACTGATAAATTCAACATACAGAAAGGTACAAGACAAGGATGCCCTTTCTCGCCATTGTTATTTATATATACATTAGAAATTCTTGCTAGAGTAGTAAGACAAGAAGAGCAGATTAAAGGATTTAAGATTAAGAAAGAAACATACAAACTTCAAGCTTATGCAGACGACTTAGCATTTATATTAGAAGACCCAGAACAACCAGGGCAGAAACTATTCGAAATATTGGAAGAGTATGGGGACCTAGCAAGTTTGAAAATAAATAGAAACAAAACAAAGATTATAACAAAAAACATGACTAACATACAAAAAGGAAACCTCAAGGCAAAATTAGGTATACAAGTAGTTTCCGAATTAAAATATCTAGGGATAGTTATTTCAGCATGCTGCTCATCAATTAAAGAAGACAATTATAGCAAATTGATAAAGAATATAAAAGTAGATTTAGACCGTTGGGAAAATTTGCATCTTTCATTACTTGGGAGAATTGCTGCAGTGAAAATGAACATCTTACTTAAAATGATATTCCTGTTTCAGAATATCCCAATTCAATTAGACAAGAAATTTTTCAAGGAGCTGAATAAATTAATCTTAGAATTTGTGTGGTCCGGTAAGAAGGCAAGAATAAAATTAAAGGCATTACAGGATGCCAAAGAAAGGGGAGGTTTAGGTTTCCCAGATTGGGAGCTATATTACCAAGCAGCGGCCCTAACATGGATTAGAGACTGGATAACCTTAGAAAATAAAAGATGTTTACATTTAGAGGGGTATGACCTCCAGCAGGGTTGGCATGCTCACATATGGATGGGGCAAAGCAGAAACCACCAATATTTTTTAAGACATAAGGTTTGGCAAGAATTAATAAAAAGCTGGAATATAGTTAAATGTCAATATTACACAAAAATTCCGGCTTGGTTATCACCATTGGAGGCAGTCACATATCCCAATTTGTATAGGAAAGAGAAGGCTATTATATATAAAGACATCATAACAGAAGAAGGTTATTTAAAGCAAAAACAAGAGCTAAAACAACAAGGAATAGACATGGAGTAGTGGTCTTATCTCCAAATATAAGCAAGATACATGAAGGATAAGCAAGAATGGGGTATTAACAGACAAGATACGGGGTTAGATAAAATACTGCTAGGCCCGGAGAAAAAACAAATAAAGAATATTTATAAACACCTGTTGGAACATAAGCTATATGAGGAGCAGGTTAAAGAAACAATGGTGACATGGGCAATAGATCTAGGATATAATATAAATATGGATCAATGGCAGCAAGTATGGGAGCGAAATAACAAAATCACATTGGCGACATCATATAAAGAAAACCTGTATAAGATGGTTTACAGATGGCATCTCCCTCCGGCCAGATTAGCCAAAATGTATAACGGATATTCTTCTATGTGTTGGAAATGTAAAAAAGAAAAGGGCACCTTTTTTCATGTATGGTGGACATGTAGAGAAGCACAGGTGTATTGGCATTTGGTCTGGGAATGGGCAATAGAAATGACTAGGCAAAACATTCTATACAAACCTGAGGCATTACTATTAGGAATACTAGAGAAAAATGTAAATAAAGAGGACACATATTTAATTATTCACGTGGTTATGGCGGCAAGGATACTATTTGCTCAAAAGTGGAAAGCAGTGGAAGTATCGAGTGAGGAGGTACTAATAAAGAAAATTATGTATTGCGCAGAATTAGATAGGATAACTGAAAGATTAAAAAATCAGGAAGAAACAGAATTTTATCGAATATGGAATAAATTTTATAGATGGAGGGGAAAAAATGGAGGTCACAAATAAAAAGATAAGTTAAGATAGAGACCAGAAATGTATACTTTGTATATAGATATATTATATATAATTAGTGTACAATATGGACTGAGATGTCAGTCAAAGACGATTTACCATGTTCAATGTTTTTAATCCTTTTTTTTCTTTGTACTCAATAAAAACTTATTTTAAAAAAAAGAACTTTATCTCATGAAGATAGCTCGTGCAAGTGTAAACATAGCTGATCTGAAAATGCTTCCCAGTTTTTCTCTCCAATTCATGTGCTGTGAAGTTCCTTTAGGTCATTTAAACATTTTTGTCAGAAGCCATGAACAAGGATGGAAACACCATTAGAATCATGTTCTTCACTTTTGCCCAGAAGAAATTGTCCTCCTCACTCTAGGATTATTGCTGAACCCAACATACATGAGATCAATGTCATTTTGCCCTTCCTCTTATAGTTACAAAAGGGTTATTAGAAACCACAAGAGAATAAAGTGCCTCTTTCATGAAAACTCCATCCTTCTTGGAGTCCCCCTTTCAAAGCAAATTATATTTTCTTTAAGTTAGTCTTATTTCATACTTCAACCCATTTAAAACTTTTCGGTAATGGAGAATTGCTTTGACTGCTAGAAGTTTACGTATGCAAAACGTAAACTATCAAACATCTAACATGCAATCAGAATGAACAATAGTTTCACTTACTTTCATAATCCATTGAATTTCATAATCAGGGTTTACATCCATTCTTAGATTGCAATATTATTCTATATAGATCTAGTGCTGTGTATAGAATATAATGGAAATTTACATTTATTGGGCATCTGACCTTTCCATTGTTGCACTAAAAATATCCTTATTTGAACAGACAGGTTCTGTTATATCTAATTGTGTCCTATGTTTCTTGCGATAGTATTAAATCACATCACTGTTAAAGGACCCTTATTTTTTAAAAAAAAATTAAAAAGATACAATACAAATTTGGCCAGTTGCACCAACTTTAAACCATGAAAATTGATTACTTTGCATCACAGCTGGACACTGATGAGGCATGGTACTTTAAGAATTTCACCTAAATAAACATTTTAAAAGAGCTCCGATTAATTCTGTAACTATAAGGTGCTGAAGAACTTTGCATCTCCCATGTCTTTGAAGTATGGGAGGGACCATTTTTGGGGCCCATTTTCACTAGTAATTTCAGCTCTAGCTTTAGAGATGTTCAAATGCTTTACCAAATGCAGGCTTTACTGTATATGTATATACATATGCATATGCATATGTAGGGCTTTTTTCTCATGGAACACACAGAACGGCGTTCCAGCACCTTTTTTCAATGGAATTTGTGAAACTAACAAAAGTTCAGTCAGACCTTCCAACTTCTTGCAAAAAAAAAAAAAAAAAAAAGATCTCACAAGGAATTGGAAGGTCTGACTGAACTTTTTTTAGTCCCACAAACTCCGTTTTCCTGCAGCAGAAGAGAAACACGCCAGAGCTGGAAAGCAGGTTAGCAAAGAAATGCTTTCGGGAAGAGGGAGGAGCTGCGCCGGGAGGAGAAGCGGCAGGAAATGGAGCTGCCATTTCCACAAGGGAGAAGGGAGATGTGGAGCAATGCAGGGCAGCAAGCAAGTGCTGTGCTCTGCTTTGCATCCCTGTGCAGAGTTGCTGTGTTCTCTGTTCTCCGTGAGATAGGCAACAAAGGACTGGCAGTGGGAGGTGGCAGGGGAGGCTTGTACCACCCAGTCACGGTGCAAACCATGGGAGAGTTGCCAGAGAAGAAGGAGGCAGCAGCTGCACCCGGGCAGGTGATCTGCGGGGCAAAACTTAAAGAAAGTCCCTCCAGCAGCGTCACTCCCCCCTTGCTCCAAAATGGCAGAGGGGGACCGGGCCTACCCCGCCCATCCCATCCACCTTAGCATGGCAATCTGGCTCGGGAGGGGAGTGAAAGGTTGCAGATCAAGGAATGGCCTGGCCGGGGGGGGCTGAATTCCGGCACCTTTTTTCTTACAAAAAAAGCACTGTGTATATGTATTGCCCCTTTAGTAAGACTGTAAATAGGGTAGGGTGGTCCTCCTCTGAATAACTTCTTTTTGTATATATAGATATTTTATTAAGTTTTTATAGTTACAAATCTTTAGTGCTTAATAAATAACGTGTTGTCTGGGTCCACATATTTGACATTAATAGTAATACAACTTCCATTCCTATTCTCTGCTCCATTCTTCTAGCCATTTATAAAAATTATCCCATTTTGAAAATATTTTGAATCTTCTTTCCCTTTCATTTTCAATGTAAGCCTATCTATTTCCGCACAATCCAAGATTTTCCTAATGCTGTCTTCTTCCAATGGTATTTCTTCATTTTTCCAATACTGTGCAAATGCAGTTCTCACTGCTGTTAATATATGTAATATTAAATATATACATTTTTGTCATAGTTCTCTGTGCCTTTTTAATCTTAAAATTCTCTGTGAAATCTCCATTTACAATCACTTTAACCGTTTGTCTATGATAAATTGTTTTGATTATATTTATAAAGTTTTCTCCAAAATCCATATAGTTTAATTGTTGTACCATAAATTGCCAATTAACATTATCAAAAGCTTTTTGTGCATCTAGGAAAATTTGTTTCCCTGGATGCATTTCTTAATATTCCAAAGTATCTAAAATCATTCTTAGGTTGTTCTTTATTTGTCTCTTTGATAAAAATCCATTTTGGTCTGGATGTATAAATTCAATCAAAAATCTCTTCGGTCTTTCTGCTATTATTGAAGCAAAAATTTTATAATCCACATTTAATAGAGATATTGGTCTCTAATTCTTTATCTGAATCAAATCTGAATCTTCTTTTAGTATTAAAGTAATATTGACTTCTGTCCGTGTATTTTGTAGTTTCACCTCTACTAATACTTTATTACATACTTCTTGCATCAATGGACTTAGTATATCTTGTAGGCTTTTATAAAATTCTGCAGGTAGCCCATCTAGGCCTCGTGTCTTACCATTTTTTTGTCTTTTTATAGCTTCTATCAGCTCCATCATTGTTATTTTTCCATTTAACATATTTTTAAAATTCACTGGAGTTTTTGGTAAGTTAGCATTTTCTATATATTGCCTTATTTTTTGCTGAGTAATTTCTTCTATATCATAAAGTGTTTCATAAAACTATTTATTTATTTTATTGCATCATTTTGGCATTATAAATCGCCTCTCACATCTTGCAGTTTGTTTATCTGTTTTTTCTCTTTTTTTCAATTTATAGACTAACCATCTACCTGGCTTATTAGCATTTTCAAAAAAAGTTTTGTTTTGCTTTTTTAATTTGTTGGACCATTTCTTCAGCTTCTAATTTAACTTCTATAAAGGTTGGAGCAGCATGCCAAATTTCACAAGTAATCATTGTCTATGTCCACCATAATTCTGGGATTAAGCTGAATCGAAATAAGGGAAGAGTCTGAAAGAAGAGTTTCATCAATATATCATTAAGATACTGTCCTTCATGTGCAAACTAAACTGCAGTGATTTTTAATGTGGGTTACACATCTGAGAAAGAAAAAAAAAGAACTGACAGAGGAATTTAATTCAGCAGATCATTGACTGGTTTGGACACTAAATCCTCACTATCCACTTTCTAAATCCAAAGCTAGGTGGCCCTAGCAAATTCTGTAATGAATGCTGAATTTGAAAAGCTGCCACTAACATCTCCAAATTCCATAGGCCTACAATTGCCATCTTTGCCACATCAAGCCCTGGCTCCACATTTGCTCACAGTTGGTAACATTTTAAAGTTATAAACCAGTACATCAAACAAGTGAACTTTAAGAAACATGGAGTATTTGGGGGAATCAAGAGTTTGTTGACCGATCTACAGGGAATCTGATCTTTGCTGGAATTATTCACCTTTTTGTAGAGATAGGGGCCAGGTAGAGGTCGTGAGCAGCAAACTGCCCCTCCAAAGCCTGTGTGCCTCTTCTCTCTACATTATCTCATCCCTTCACATCACCATGGCAATGTGGGAAAATACCCCTGGCTGGTACAATGACCTAACCTGCCTGATATCAGCTAGCTTACACCAACAGGATGTTACAGCCAACTGCTCCCTGTTTTGGGCCTTTGGCTTTCTATCCTTAAGGATTGGTAAGGAGTTTAACCAATGAAATGCTATTGCTATGCTATAGCCATGTTAAACTTTTGCTGCTTGGAAAACTATATAAAAAGAATAAACGCTGCGAAGGCGGTCAGCCATATTTGCACCCTGCAATGACTGAGCACTGATTACTACACCTTTTTGCATGGGTTAAAAATTGTAGGAAAAACTAGCTCATGGGGCTTAGATGAACCAACCAGAGTATCACTCCTACCTGGTGAGGGTCACCCATGTTTATTTCTTTGACCTCCAGCTGAAGCACCTGTGTTGTTTATGCCCAAAGGGAAGAGAATCTTGAATCAAAGAAGCTTCCATTTTCTTTTCTGAAAGTTCCTCTGCTTTTTTTTTTTTTTGCTTTATATCTCACCTTTCATTCAGAAGCTCCAGGTAGTATCACTAGTGTTCCCTCATCTCATTTTTTTCCCCATTCAACCCTCAAAAAACCCAAAACTGTGATGCAGGTTAAGCTGACAAGGGTGACTGTTCCATGGTTTCTGTGGCTGACCATGGACTGGAATTTAGGTCTCTCTGCTTCTAAACCAATGCTGTAACCTGTAGACCACATTGATCCCATCACAGGTGCTTATATCGTAACCATATCTTAATTCTTTATCCCATGTTCCATCTGAGAAAAGGTATGGAAGAGGAAAAGAAGCTTAATTACAAGAAATTGAATGTGATGAAAAAAAGTTATGCATTTCTCAGTAGATTCTCCCATTGAAGGCATGTTTAAATCTTCCCAATTTTCTTTGATGTCTCCTACACAGGAAAGAAGATCAAATTGGATGAGTTACAGCCTTTGTTTTGCAGCTGCTTTCAGCACTAGATCTTTTGCATTATACAGGAGGCTACCTGGGAACTCTTATTGTTTTGTTTTGTTTTGTTTTTTCTTCACTCTATAAGGAATGACAGGGCAGGAAAGTATGACCAAGTGGCTTTTGCATTAGCATGGAACAGCTGTGTGCTCTTACTATTCCATAATTATAAAAGAAATAATGCAGGGAATTCAGTGTTGCATTTGTGGTCATAAAATCAGTATCTTTTCATAAAGAACCTCAGATCAACTTAATCCCAGGTAGAAATCCTAATATTATCCTGAATTCTTAGTTGCTGGATTGTTACATCACATCAAATTATAATGTGTACATCACATCAAATTATAATGTGGCTTATTTAAAATTTTATTTTAGCATATTGTGCTAACCTTGCCACTGTAACACATGGTTAACTGCCTGGCATGGTGTAAAATCCAGTCACCTATGGGTTATTCAATAAACTATGGTTGTGCTAAGACATGTCTTGTAAACTCAGATTTATGATATAATTAGGTTGAAGTACAGACACCATGAACCTTCAAACTTTCCAGTTCACAGTATGCAGTTGTCCTAGTATCTATACTGACATGCCAGAACTGCTCATGGATGAACAATCATTTCCTTTGATTCTACCATAATTTAAGCATTGTTATCTAGTTTGGGAAAAGCCCATATGGTTTCCCTGAAATATATGCTGTGATTTAAACTGAAACACTGGTTTTATCACAATACTTTATTCAACAACATGGATAAATCTTAAATTTCAAAGTTCTAAAGCCAGACTTGTCAAATCCTAAGCTTCCAGGTATGTGTTTGATGGAAATCATCTTGAATCTTTTAAATACTACTACAAACACTTGTCACTCAAAATTCCCTTTAATATTTAATTTATTAAGTTCTTTGGGTGCTACATTTTGAATTTACAGATGACATAGCAAACACACACTCTACCATGCACAATCCACACACACACAGGATCTTGTTGCCTTTCCTTAGAAATAGATTAAATTGTCAGAAGGACTCTACACAAAGGAAGCCATTACTCAACATGAAACTTGTATTTAATTAAATGCTTTGCAAAGATACATGAATAAAGCTATGCGTATGGCTTTTCTTTTGTGGGTGTGGGTGTATGTGTTTATTTAGAAAAACAAACAAACAAGAAACAGGAGAACATAGG
The DNA here is from genome assembly GCF_016545835.1 of Crotalus tigris. Taxonomy (NCBI): domain Eukaryota; kingdom Metazoa; phylum Chordata; class Lepidosauria; order Squamata; family Viperidae; genus Crotalus; species Crotalus tigris. Next base: position 143,986 of record NW_024097600.1, read on the forward strand.
TCTTCAACAAAGAAGCCAACTGAAGAACTAGTCTTGTTGCCACATGCTCCATGGAAAGAAAAATACGGTGATGAACACCCCGTTCTGTAGATCATAAAACCATAAGAGGAAAAACGCAATGTATAAGAATTTTTCCCAGACACCAAAAATATAGTATTTAAATTCTATTAAAAAAAAGAAAAGGTTGATGACAATAAATTTATTTTGCAGGATTGTACAGAAACCATTTTAGCACCATTCCCTTTTTCATAAAGAAAACATTTTAATAATTATTATTACTTCATTATTACTGTATATTGCCCTGTGTATCTCCATTCTTGGAATTATAACAGAAGCATAGCACCTTGTTGTATCTAGAATTAACACTAGATTATTAAATGCATCCCAGCTTCTAGAGATGAGGTAGCTCATGCTAAGAAATGATGGACCATTGGTTTGTCCTAATAAATCAAGACATGCAATGTCACAATTTCTGATGATGCATGACCAGTTATTGAATGAAACATTTCTCTTAACCACAGTAAAACTCTAATATTTATGTTAATACCTGATTTGGGATTAATACATGGGAATAAATGACACACACATAAAAGTGGACAATACACTTGAAGAAGTTGTAGCAGCCTTCCATAATATCTGTGTTGTGTCCACTCCAACTATCAGAATTCTTAATAATGACCCTGCTGACTTGGGAATTCTCGGAGTGGAAACAAACTTACTTAGAAGATGCTCAGATAGAGAAAGGCTACATTACGGGAATTCTGATGTTACCTGAAGTCATTTAGAAATTTCAGCTTTGACCACATGCAAAATGTAATAATCTACAGTTTATTACTTTCAAGGAATAATTGTTCACTAGAAGTTTGCTGCTCATTAAGTCAACAACTAATCCTCTCATCAAACAAAATCTTTAAGTGTTGATTCTGAAACTTATTTTGGAAAATAATTTGGGGGAATTATAAATATATTGAGTGAGATAACATACTCTTGAGCTCTGGGAACCTTACAATTAAAACATTAAAAACATAAACATTATCTTCTTCAATTTTTCCCAACCTATTGTCCAGATGTTTAGTTTCCCTGCTGATTGCTGAATTAAAGGATTTAACATCCAACACACCTGGAGTGCATCATGTTGAGGAAGACTGATTCATTTTCATCATCTGCTATGACTGATTGCAGAAACACATTTTTAGGGAGTGGCTTCAATTATATGAATAATGATCTTCCTCAAGAATGTAGAATGTAGTCTTCTAGTATCTACTGCCTGGCAAACTTATACCTACTTATCCAGGAACAAAGTCCACTGAACTCAGTGGGAGTTGCTTCTAAATAGACAGTACAAGATCATTTTGTTGTTGTTGCAATCTATGGATTTTTGACACCATTTTCATTTCCAAGTTCCCAATAATCTATCTGAAGCTGACCCTTGGATCCTTCTCACCATTTCTGGTCTTGAAACCATGAGCTACTTCTGAACCAGTCTCTGGTCTATCTGATCAGGCAGCAAAATATGATATTCAAACAATGCCCCAACACTTTTGAATTTCATGTGGTCTGCATTTCTCCATATTATAATGGTTTCTTGGGAAAGGGCTATGCAGTGTCCCTCTGTTGTATTTTAAAGTAAGATAATAACATTTTGTTAAGATGTCACAGTAGCTGAACCTCGATTGGAAAATACTGGATGAGTTCAGAACTGGGGTGATGCCACCAAAGGGAAGCCACTCTTCAAAACATCTGTATATCAAAAGGGAAATTGTTTCAACTGTGATTTGAAATTCACAACTGCTGAGCTGGAAATAAAGTGGTTCAGTTGACAAACAGAATAATATGGGTTCATACAGATGCCACAACATTTTAAACACAGGGCCAGGACTGACCGTGGAGGTACCCTATGGTGCTGCATTGATGGACTGGTAATTTTGACATGGTGAACGTCTGAATCTTTTACTTATTTCCTACTGCTGTTCACCATATTTCTATTATATGAATTGCTCTTTTTAATGATGAGCAGAACCTCCAAAAATCAGGATTACCTTTTCTAATTAAGAAACAAAGATTAGTTTTGAATTGTTTTAGATACATGTGTGGTCACTTGTCATTTTAAAATAGGATTTACTTCATTAAAATATTGACTTAGGCAGTGAGACTGAAGATTTGTAAGTAAAATAAATACACTAAAGAAGGCCAGGGAGTTAGAAAGAACTATTATATACAATGCTGACTGCAATATCAGCCGTAACTTCAAGAGTCTCAGGATTAACTTCACTCAGTCTAAGTTCTTGCGTTCTGTTGCTGCTGCTGTCATCCCCAATGCTTTTGAAAAGATAAACCCATTTATTTATTTACTTAAGTATTTACTTATTTGCTTCTTTACTTTTTTACACAAAACAAACTCGTCCAATCTCTATTCCAAATTCTTGGTCTGTGCCTCCAACATCTACTGGGGCAATATCAATGATAGGTAACCGTGCCACATTCTGTGTTTTGTATTCAAAGACTGTACTGCCCACATTCCCATTGTGTTTCTGGAAGAACAAATCAAAAGAGAAAAAGAAAAACAAGATTATCAGTTGGATTCTTTGAATATCGAGAAGAAAACCACAGCAAGCTAATTATTACATTCTATACAAGATCTCATTAATAAACATCATTCTAGTTCAGATCCTTTGTATATACAGTGATTTGGTAGGTGCAACCCTGCTTTTACTTTGGTTAATAGGTAGATAACTATCAGTTAGTTGATTCTGTACAATAGAATAGTACTACAATCCTTTCTCTGGATACCACAACAATAAATCAAGATGTTTCCTCTCACTTTTGGCCCTGATACCCAGCATCTACATAGGACCTTTCTACTTACTCAAGCAGCAAATTATAAAGAGAAATCAGCTCTGGAACCACCATTCTTTTCCAGCCACTTCTATTGCTATACATTAATTTGGAATTCAGAGCTGTGATAATTTTTTTCCTCATGAGAAACAATTGAATAGCCACATGCAAGCACACACACACTCCAAATATTCAGTTTATGCCCCAACATTAATTCGTTGCTAAAAAGACTTACAGAGCAGGTGTCAGAAATGACAGTGTATCTAAAACGGTTATTTCCCTCAGCTCGGATATCATGGTCATTGGCTCCCTTCAGCACCACAGCCTTCTTTAGGTTTTTAGTTTGGTCATCCATGTAACCTATACTGTTTTTGCAATGATAGGTGATATTCTGAGAGGCCTCTTTGGAAAGTAAGCGCAGGAAAGTCATTTGTGTGATCACTGTGTTGGGTGATTGATTATCGCCATAAACGAACTACAAATGAAGAAAGAAGGAGGCATTATTATTTTTTTTTACAATTTCTTCTTCAGATAGGCTGGCACTTCAACCTTGTCAGATATTCCTGCATCTTCCTTTAATAGCTTGTTGTAGATTTGGACAGGCTCAACTATAGAAACAAATGACCCAATATGAGTTTTAGAAAGAAGGCAATGTGTTTTCCCTTCCTTGTTGCCTTATCAGGGAAAGTAAAAATCTTTATATTTATAGTAGGGCTATGCAAAGTTCTTCCCATATTGGGAACTATCTATTCTCTCTAAACCCGAAGCAATGGATCAGATTCAGTTGCCTAGAGGGTCCCTTCCATTATATCAGGAGTAGGGAACCTTGACTCTTTTATGACTTGTGGACTTCAATACCCAGAATTCCTGAACCAGCCATGCTGGTTCCCTACCCCTGCACTATACAATGCTCTATGTCAGTAAATTAGTTTCTTGCCTTTTTAGTCCAGTGCTCCAGGAACCAGAATATTGAAATCTCCTTAGATATTAAAATTACATGTGTTTTAACTGACTAGTTAAATTAAATAAACCAAAACTAAAGCTGAAGAAAACTCATTCTAGTCCAGTGTACAGTGTTTTCATTAATTAATGCATTAAGATGAAGAGCAGTAAACAAATAATTGAAGAGATAATATAAATATTATAACTAAACAAATTAATAACTAAAGGCTTGACTAGACTACCAGGTTGATTTGTCACCAGTTGAGACAAACAACAACTTTAGAGGGCAAGAATGGATATGTTGCCCAATGCTCACTCCCACACACACTGGGAAGCCCCCCCCCCAATTGTTCTGTTCTCTTTTCAAATAGTCCTGTCTGGTTTGCTGACTGAGCTTTGCTTTCCTCTACACCAGTGTTCCACAATGCTGGCAACTTGAAGATGTGTGGACTTCACTTTTTGAACTCTTCATATCTTCAAGTGACCAACATTGAGAAACACGGTTCTAAGACAACCTCTGTATTTTGATTGACTTTCATTTCATTTTCTCTGTTATTCCTAAATCAAGTCCATGGCAGCTTCTGTTACAGCAATCTATCTTTCCTAGCATGGTAGCTATAACAACTGCCTAACAGACAAACAAACCCAGTTTGAAGTGCAGAAGGAATTAGATGGGTTTTATTTTTTTGTTTTTTGTAATTACTATTTTTTTCCTCTAAATCTCTGTACTCTTCTATTGTGCTTTTTTTTAACTAAAAAGAAATCACATTCTCACCAGGGTTCATACAATTTATAACCACTATGCTGATGAAAAGATCTCTTCTAACAGCCAAAGATTGTGTGAAGAAAAAGGTAGGAAAATGCAAGTAGGATTTTTTTTATTTTAAAGCTGCTAATTATACCTCCAAAAATATGCGTGTTTTAATGCTTTTAACTTTATAGATATAGATATATTTTAAAGCTATTTGTGTCTTGATGTACACATACTGTATGTATGTATTTTGATGCTTTTAATTTTGTACACATGAATTTAATTTAAATATGTGTATTTCTGTATGTACCCCAATTATTTATTTAATTACTGAAGTGAATTATAAGGAAATATTTAATTCCCTTTCGATTTAAAGGTATGAAGCATCCATTATGGGTATCTTTCCAACTGAAATGTCACCAAAATTAAGTCTGTTGTAGCAGAGGCAGAATGTAATTGAGAGAACCTGCCAGCGTATATCTCAACATAATTATTGGCTCAATCATTGGATAATAATATATATACCTGGGAAACAGCATATTAAAAATATATAAATAGGAAAGCTGCAGTAAAAATTAATATATGGCAAAATTGAAAACATAGATGCATGCACATACTGTACATGTATATAAAAGAAACCGCACGGTAAGTTTTATGGTAATGGGAAATGCATATGACAGCAATTGCTGAAACGTGGGTGGGATAGAATTAGCAAAAACATGGCTGCATGTTGTAATAAGGAAGTCCAGGATTAGACTAAGCTGCATATGTTTATTCCAAAATAATAACTGAAATAAATACCAAGAAAATTCAAATTAGTTACCTGTGAACCTCTGTTCATATCAAGTCCATACCATATTGGTTTTAGATCAGATGATCTACTTGTCCACCACGTCTTACGTGGAATAATAGCTGGATTTGCAGCTATACATGATTCTCCTGTTTCCATGTTGCAGAATGCTTTGATTGCATCTTCTACACAGCCCTGATTAGGGTCAATCCAGTATTCTCCTGTGAAAGCAAAACAAGAAATCTTAAAAGTATAACAAGCCAATTTTTGCTTCTCTGTATTACAGTCCAATTTCAATTAAGGACAAAGCATAACTTCAATGTACTTTCCTTCCTATTCAAGTTTAAAACTGCAATCATGTGCACATCTAATAATAAATAAACATGCATATGCTCAAGCAATGTATTTGAATTTGATATCAATTGTTCAAGGATCAAGGGCTGTGATGATGTAGCAAAAAGGTAAAAGAGGAGGTATTGGAAGAGTACTTGATAGTCTGCAGAAAATTGGTGTCCCAAAATAGCTAAACTAATATTCAAATTCTTAATTTTTGTTGTCCAATATTTCAAACTTGGGCTAATTTAAACTGCATTTGTAACATTACAGCCTTTTCAGTTCCTGACAGTTCCTGACAGTTAGAACCTCCAGAAGCGGTGAATGCTCCAACACTGGAAGTTTTTAAGAAGAGACTGGATAGCCATTTGTCCGAAATGGTATAGGGTTTCCTGCCTGAGCAGGGGGTTGGACTAGATGACCTCCAAGATCCCTTCCAACTTTATTATTATTATAATTATAATTATGTCTGTATCAACCCTAATATTATCTTTCTTTATTCATAATTAAATAATTTCCCTTACATTTAAGACTTGGGCAAGTAAGACTAGAATTGACTTAATTAACTGACAAATCCATCATTTTTGGCCTATTTTTCTTAATTTGTGCTGATAACTCTTACAACAATTCTTTTCCTTGGAAACATTTATTACATATCAAATAATATTAGTGCATATTTGGACAATCTGAATAAGATTTCTTATATATTTCATCTTTTATGACTGCCTCCTTTATAGTACTTATGTTCTGGCTATCTTGTATCAGGCTCATTAAATTTTAATTCCTTTACTCTGGTGAGGATAAAATAAAAATACAAAGGGAAGACAAAGAGGATGTGAAAATAAGACCAACCTATGAATGGAGGGGATCTAATCATGTAATCCAATCCTCCGCTCAATGTTGGAATCTACAACTGCACATTCCTGACAGATGGTTACCCAGCCTCTGTTTAAACAAGTCCAGCAACTTAAGGCAGCCTATTCCATTATTCAACAATAAGGAACTATTACTATTAGATATATTTTGTTGATCGTGTCCGACTGAAATCTTTTCTTATAACTTAAATTTACTTGCATTTATTGCTTTTTATCACCTGGAACAATTTGGACAATTCTAGTCTGTCTTCTGTATGACACCTCTTCAGATACTAGAATAGAGCTGTCACGGACTTCTGGTTTTGTGCAGTAGCACGGCAGCCAAGGGATCATAGGGCTCTGCTCCCTACAGCTGATTTCTGCCTGCCAGGGGACTCTAAATGGGCCTGAAGTTGCCCCGTAGAGGCAACACAGAAGGGAAGAAGTCCCGTTGATTGCAGAGAGATGGCAGTTGATCCGATCGGTTTGGGAAAAGCCCTCCAGAAACCGGAAGGAGAAGAGACTAGCTCAACTTCCAAGTCTAGCCCAAGCTACAAGAAACCGAAGTCCAAAAGTATTACTCCAAGCTGACTGTAAACAACGTGTTTAGAACTGGGTAAGAACAGCAATTTTATCTCTTCTATTTGGAAATTGATTTCCTGGGGAAAAAAACCCAAGAAGCAAAAAGCCTCCAAAAGTGAGAAGGAGGGGGACTTTTGCCCCACCCTCCTGCAGACGGAAGTGGCAAATTTAACCTTTCAGGGGGAATAGAAATATATTGAAATAAAAAGAATATAAATCTTAATTTGGATAAGTTTGAAATCGGTGGAATCTGTTAAGATTTTCCTTTTATATCATCAAAACAGAATAAGTGTTTATTACTGAAAGAACTGAGGCTGACATCTAGTGGTGGATGAAAATATTACAACAGCTGCTCAACTACAGAGACTGGCAATATCTTAATAACAAAGAACAGCTGTGATTTAAAAAAAGGAAACATCTTGGGCTTTCTATAAAGTGAGAATTATAAACTCTAAAAAAAAAGAATTGACCTTTCTGGATTACAAATACTAACTCAACTGTGACTCTAAAGCCATCTGCAGAGAAAGGAAAACCCTGATTTTTGGCTATTATAGAAAACCAGAGATCTGTAGAAAGAATATACCAAGAAAAAACAAATACTTTCCAGAAGAGATCTGTGCTATGTTGCATGTAATCCAAACAACAATAATCTCAAACCACAAATTAAACATAACCTTGAAAACATAAATAAACACATCTCCAATTTAACTTTGTTGTTAGTTGCGAAGTCATGTCCGACCCATCGCAACCCCATGGACAACGTTCCTTCAGGCCTTCCTGTCCTCCACCATCTTCTGGAGTCCATTTAAGCTCATACCTCTGCTTCAGTGACTCCATCCAGCCACCTCATTCTCTGTCATCCCCTTCCTCTATTGCCCTCAATCTTTCCCAGAATTTAACTTTACAACATAAAAATTCTCAGAAAATAAAAATAGAGAGTGAGCAGAGAAAACAGACAACTGATTACAAGACTGAGGAGAGAGATATCAAGATGGAATTTAACAGTACTAGGAAATACGACTTAACCCAGATGGAAAAAAATCTACAGGGAACTCTGGACATAGAAAAGACAAACTATACTTTAAAATTACAAAATAAGTTTGAGGACAAGAAAAAAGATTTGATAGAATGGATTTTGCCAGGAGAACAACGAGATCTTGAGAGAGAAAAAATAATAAATAAAATCAAGAAAGACAAAAAGGAAAAGATTTTCAATGAATACAAAGGGGCAAAACCTTCCTATAAAAACATCTTACCTGTTTTGCCCTTTGTACCTGCAATAACATTTATAAGTTTATGGAAAGACTCTTTGATTCTTCAAAGCATATTGAACAAGAAAGATGTTGGGCAAAAAAAAAAAAGGCTAAAGTGAGAATCAAGAAATTAGATGATGGGAATTATAAGAGGGAGTATTTAAAAATTAAACATTTGTTTGAATATGGTTAAAGAAATAGAAAGATTTTGAATATAAATGAAGATTAATTTAAGAGGGATGAGCCCCTAAAGCAATATAGTATGCCTTCTTTCTTTTTTCTTTTGTGTTTGTTTGTTTTTGTTTTGTTTTTTTTTGACATGAGAAATATAAAAATGTTGGGATGGTTTATATAAAAGAAATGTTTTCTCTGTTTTGCTTTTTTTTTCTTTTTGCTCTTATTTTCTTTTAAGATATGAGAAATGTAAAAATGTGATGGCTTGTATGAGAAAAAAGATTTAAATACTTAAGTGTAACTAATTGTGAGAAAATCTTAACCAGTAAGAATGTTTTGAATACTGTGGGGGAAACAAATTTAAATAAGAATGTAAACAGGATTTATGATGAGGCAATCAAGATGATCAATGAAAAGAAGCTTCATACTGATGTGGTTATTATTTGGAGAAACATGAGAAAAATGTTTATATTTAATTGTCATTTAAATAAGAACTACTAATTTAAGGTTGGCTAAAGAGTATATTATTGGAAGAAGAGGAAATCAAGTAAAGTTATTATATTGACTATAGAATTATAGAAATTAATTGGTATTGTTTTTTAAACACTAACCCAAACAACACAATGTTTAGCAGATATTAAGGCATATGTTAAAAATCAATAAAACATATTTTAAAAAGAGAGAGAAAGAGAGAGCTGTCACATTCCCCTCAATCTTCTCTTTTCTGGCTAACAATTCTTCCAACTATTCCTCATAATGTAGTCCTTCTAGGCCCTGGTTATATTTGCCTTCCAGAAATATGTATAACACATTTGAAGACTGTTTGTTTAAAATAAAAACAAAGAAAAATACACCTACCACTCTTTTTGGATGGATGACATGATCTTAAATCATCACAAGTACGGGCTGGGTGCTTCTTAGATCCATCAGGGCTGCGCATTGTTTCGATCTGGCTACTCAATGACTTCAGTGTGGCATGGACTCCTGGATCTGTTTTATTGCTGTCATCTGGAGCAGCTTCATCTTCAGTGAACTCTGGTAGTGGGTCTGGTAGACCATCATCATAATGTCCCATAATGTCACCAATTGCAGCAGTAAGATGTCCGGGGGGACCTGGTGGGCCTGGAGGACCGGGATCACCAGGAGGACCCTACACACAAAAAGCAGTAATATAGGATTGTAATATCTGGGACACAAAATTACAAGAACTGGATAGTAGTTCCAATCATTACAACTAGAGTTACTGGTTAACATAGGCAGCTATACAAGATAGATAGATAGATAGATAGATAGATAGATAGATAGATAGATAGATAGATAGATAGATAGACAGACAGACAGACAGACAGACAGACAGACAGACAGACAGACAGATGGTTAGCTGAAGGAATGTGTCCCTTTAGCTACCCAATTTGCAACAATAAATTCAGTGGCAAAGGAATACATTGTTTCAGTAATAGAATATTGTAGTTCGAATTGATTAATACCTGTACATAGATTAAGAATGATTATTTGGAACACCATTCCCCAATAAGATTGTAAGTAATTGATACAGCCAAGGCTTAAACTCATTGAACTAACACTTTTATGTATTTTTTCTTCTAGAATAAGCAGAGTCACCCTTTTTCCCCTTATTTTTTATTCTTGAACAGTGGCAATAGTGAAACATTTTTGTAGTATAGGTAGTCCTCGATTTACGACCACAATGGAGCCCAAAATTTATGTTGCTAAGTGAGACATTTGTTAAGTGAGTTTTGCCCCATTTTATGAATTTTCTTACTGTATTTGTTAAGTGAATCACTGCAGTTTTTAAGTGAGTAACATGGTTGTTAAGTAAAGCTGGCTTACCACATTGACTTTGCTTGTCAGAAGGTCACCAAAGGGGATCACATGACCCCAGGACACCATAACTATGATAAATATGAACCAGTTACCAAGAGTCTGAATTTTGATCATGTGACCATGGGGATGCAACATTAGTGTGAAAAATGGTCATAAGTTACTTTTTTCAGTGTTGTAACTCCGAATGGTCACTAAATGAACTGTTGTAAGTCGAGGACCACCTGTACTGTCATGAAAACCACATAAATGTCCATATGAAATCATCAAGCATCAAACATAATTTGAAGTAGAGTTTACTCTTTTATTTTAAGTTTAGAGGATCTAATCTTGATAGGATAGGAGGCACAGAAGAGCTTTTTGGTCCTTTATTGGCTGATGTGATTTGGATCTAGATTTTTTCTATTACCCTTGTCATCATTTAAAAGTGATCCATTAAGCAAGCAAATTGGTGGTGCAAATGACAAGGACAAAAAAGCTGATCTGGGTTGCTTCCTAAAACAAGGCACAAATGGTCAGATGCGTGCCTCAATCCAGATTAGGTGCCCTGCATTTATAAAGAAGATGTGGTTTCTTCCAAAATGGCGTGCAGTTTGACTCATACAAGCTTATAGGTTATTCAATGGAAATAACTGTTCCTCTCTCTGACTGAACCAATTCCCCATTATTTACCTCAGGTCCTGCTTCTCCTAAAGTTCCTCTTACACCAGGAGGCCCAACTGGTCCATGTGGCCCAGGATTTCCTTCTTTACCTAAAGGTCCAACTGGACCTGGGGGACCCTATATTAAAAGCAAAAGTTCATATTTATCATGTCAATAAGGACACATAAATAATTTCCTTCCTTTTCAACTAAATGATACCTCTGGCCTTTCTCAACTTTCCACAAGATAACTGCAAATTGGCTCTGCTAATGCTCACAATGCATGAATGAATCAAAAGCTCCAACTGCATATTATTTACTAGTTATTATTTAATCTCAGTAACCAATTGCTGAGTCTGATTGTTTTTCTTCTTCTCCCTCCCCTCCATTTCCCTTCAATATTGTACCTTTTTTGATAACTGTATATAAATTGCTCTTGACATTTTTGGGGAAGATGATAAAAAGAGACATGGGATAAAAATGCGAACTCAGTGGTTCTCAACCTGTGGGTCGGGACCCCATTTGGGGTCGAACGACCATTTCATGGGGTTCGCCAAACAACGCAGTCCGCCATTTTTCTCCCTTTTCCTTAGCTGTGCTACTCCCTTTTATTCTATTGGTTTTTGAAAGCCAATAGAATAGACTCTCTTGAATAGAGTTTAATTTTATTGGCTTTCAAAAGCCAATAGGAATTGTCCAGGCTGTCTCTGCCCTGCTGAGCCCGCCAAAAGTCCCATTCTGCGAACGGTGCTTCACCAGTTGAGTAGTCCTCGACTTACGACCGGTTGAGTAGTCCTCGACTTACAACCGGGTGGGGGTCGCAGCATTAAAAAGGTTGAGAACCACTGTGCTAACTGAATGATGCTAAAATGCTAATTTGGTGGGGAGCCACAAAAATGAATGAGGTAACACATGTTACTGATTAAGAATGAAAAGAATAAGAATAGGCTTTCTTACAGGTCTTTGTTAGTTGAATCCAGAGGCATCCTTTGTGGCATCTGAGTCTGCTAACTTCATTTCTTTTAGATATTGTCTCCCAGAGGAGGCAGTTCTAATTGACCAGCTGAAATGCTTAGATAGCAAAAGTATTCTTCTCTTTTTCAATTCTTCTCATAGGCTGAGAACCTATGAGACCATTTCAGCCATATTGTCTCAGTTTTTTTTTTAATGATGAGACTGAATAAATACCAAATAAGCAGGCCTAGAGCCCTACTCCCCTTGTTTAAGTTATTTTAAAAGAATTGCACTACAGTCTGTGACCATTACCTTCCCAAAGACTTCCTATTATAATTATCAGGTGTTTCTTGTGGGCACTCCACAGAGCTCCTAGAAAAAAATGTGAATCGTGACATAAAATTGCTCCCAAGAAGCCATGGCAGGGAGAAGCTTCCTTGTTGCTGGGCTATTCAAACATTACAATAAAGTTGCCTTTCCCCTAGCGCAGAGGTGTTAAACTCGCCACGTCACATGATGTGTTGTGACGTATCGTGACTTTTTTCCCCTTGCCAGAGCTGGGATGGGTGTGGCTTCCATGTGAAGCATCTGGCCTGCGGGCCAGCAGTTTGACATTCCTGTCCTAAGGTAAAAGATGCAGGTGGGTAAGTTGGACTATGCTCAAACTGCCCTTTTTAACAGCTGCTTCCACTAACTATATTAAATCGCTGTGTTTAGCTTTATTTGGGGGGGAAGAGAGATTTGAAACTTGAAAACCTAGATACCACTAAACCCCTGTCCAGTTTTATGTTACTTTAATGTGGCAGAATCTGTTTTCTGAAATTTCCAATGACAATTTAGTAGAAATCTGGGAGGGGGTTGCTGTTTTTTCTTTTAATTTCCTCAGTTTAATCATTTATTTTGGTAAGCTCCAATGGAAACATACTGAGGTTTTCTTTACATATGCACACAACACACACACAGAGAGAGAGAGAGATTCACCCATGTGCACACATTCATTTTTGCACTTTTTGTCTCTCCCTTTTCAGGGAAAACTGCTGATATCAAAAGTTCACAGTCTTCATTGAGTATCCATCAACATCTTAATCCAGTTTAAATTTATATCTCAACCGTTGAACCCAAGAAACTCAGAAACTGATTTTTTTTCCCCCATTATGTATTCTTTAGAAAGCCTATTCTGGTTGCTGATTCATAAACTGGAGCTGTTGGTTGAAGAAGCCTTACCTGATATCTAATTTGATGCCTTTTGGCACAAAGAGAAAATGGTTACCCAGTATTTTAGATTTTGATTCATTCACTTTTTATTCTTCTAAGAAGTTATAGTCAATCATAGGTTAAAGCTTCTTAAAAATTATAATGACACTGATAAAATCCACAATGTTCAAATTTTTAAACATCCTAGCCAGCCAATGTAAGCAATAAAAGCATTGATAAAATTAAAATCAGAGCAATATTAAGATTTTAGTTGTTTATATTGTAAGTTGGCCCTTTAAAATTTGCCTGAGTTCTGTGCAAAACTGGAAAGACATAAGGAGTTGGGAAAGGACATAATATGAATAAAAAATGAAGAACACTGAGGTCTGTGTGTAGGAAAAGATAACTAAAGGCCATTAGAAAAGTACGCATTAATGTGCACCAAAGTTGCCATTAGTTGATACCAGCAAATTAGATATTGCTTTTGAAGCTTAAAAATCTTGAGGGATAGAACCTTTTTTGGACTGAAAGCTAAATCTTTGTCAAGTTAGCATCTTTGCCAAATACTAGATTATATTTAGAAATCCATACACAAAAGAACTAAGGACGGTAAATGACCTCAAGCACAACCTTGTTTAATAAAAAAAAAATTTGCAATCCCTATCCAAATTAATTGTACTCTGAAATCAACAAACACCATCTGTACAACAGCAAACTTAAACTGGGGGGGAGGGGATTTAATTGTTTCCATATTATACTTAACATCTGGTTTACTCACTCTTGGGCCAAATGGGCCTGGAATCCCAGCACTGCCTTGTTCACCAGTAGGTCCCTGCAAAACACAGTGTGGATGGTCTACATTTTCTCAAGTTACATCTTATCTTTAAAGAAGAAGATACGGTGGTTTTGAATACATCAATCTTGAGTATCCAATGATGACCTATTATTCTTTACTTTAACATCTCAGCATTTCTGATTCGTAACATAATGACTTGAAGATAGCCAAAAAAAAAAAGTTGCATGAAGTTCTAAAATCATAGACAATTAGTCCTATGATTAAGATTACATTAGAGCCAAGACAGCCAAGCTTGGCCTCCAATCACTGCAAGAAAATGTAGTTTTGAGTTTTGGTTCCCAGGATTACTAACCACCTTGAAAAATCAGAGCCCTAAATTAGAGGGAGAGGGAAGGCAACGTAATAAGACTCTTTCCTATAAATCCTCATTCTCCCTATCAGCAATATTTTCCAATAAATCTCTTGTCAACAGCAAAATGATTTTGAAGACACTCCAGATTTCAGGAGAGACTGGATCACAATGAAAGCAAAAGAAAAATCAAGCAATCATTTCCATTGTGTTATATAATGTATTGCAGCTTGCATACATTTGTTCTAGCTGATAAAAAAGTCACTCAGCATTTTTCCTATGGCAGAAACCTCCAGAAAATCTTTTAAAGGATTTAAAATAAATAGCTAGTTAAAAGGAACTGATTTTTTTTCCTTTTCCTCTCCAGCTAAATACACCATTCTGAGGATGGAGAGAGGCAATTAGTCAAGGTTAATATTTTTTTTATGAGCCGTGGTGGCACAGTGGTTAAAATGCAGTATTGCAGGCTAATTCTGCTGACTGCCAACTTCCAGCATTTTGGCAGTTCAAGTCTCACCAGCTCAAGGTTGACACAGCCTTCCATCCTTCCGAGGTCGGTCCAAGAACCCGGATTATTGGGGGTGATATGCTGATTTTGTAAACCGCTTAGAGAGGGCTGTAAAGTACTGTGGTATATAAGTCTAAGTGCTATTGCTATTGCTACAGCCTTTTTTTTTACAAGGCAGCCATTGGAGCTTTTGTGATGTGAGATTCTAAAAGTTGAAGGAGTGCATCACCCAGAAAAGGAGTGTTCCACCACAATAAATAAGGAAGCAGAAATAGCTCAAAGTGCAATATGATCTATTCACAAAAACGGTAGTTGCCCGTGGACAACTGGAATAAGAGTAAAAGAAACATATAGATAATGTCTTACTGGAGGTCCAGGGAGACCTTGCAGGCCAGTGAAACCTCGATGACCTTTCTGTCCCCTGTCACCTCGATCACCATTGTCGCCTTTGTCACCACGGGGACCTTGGGGGCCCTTAAATTAGAAAAATAAAACAAAATAAAATAAAAAATAAAACATAAAGGTACAATCCAGCTAAAACTAAGCCCATTTCTATGCTTTTCAAATCAGGCATTAGCAATATACTCCATTTCCCATTGACATCAGTGAAATAAGACCGCATACTTTCAGCTCCCTAAATGAATATCCATAACCCCTATACACTCTCTACACAGTTGCAACATAATTTATTTTTTACTACATTGCATATCAATCACGTGTGTGTGTGTGTGTGTGTGTGTGTGTGTATGTGTGTGTGTGTGTGGGTGAATTGTATATATTGAATAGTGCGAAGCTGTTCAAAATGCAGATTGATAGTAGTGAGAAGATGTATGTTTAGACAATTTCCACCTATAATTGTGGGTTTTTCCTCTTGGCTTTAATTTCCTGCAACTGTTTATGATCTATATAAATACATTTGGAAAATTTAAATTTTGCAATGAAGAATATTTGAGACTATCTTCTACCTGGAACTAGATACAGTGCAGTTGAATCTACTATGAGTAGATTTTATTTTATTATTTTTATTTATTTATTTATTTATTTATTTATTCTTTAGTTATTAATTTATTTTTCATAAGCTTCAGTTAGATTGAGCTCTAAAATACAGATATACAAAACTTGCACTTATTTTTAACCAAAAATACAACTATTTTTTAAACAATTAAGATTTCCATTTAAAAAAACCGTAGAGAACATACGGGCAAACCTCGTTTTCCAGCACGGCCAGGGGGACCTACTGGGCCTCGTGAACCCTGCAATGAAATGAAAAGATGGTTTCATTTATGATTGCATTTATATGCTTGGAAGAGAGTTTCTTACAGTCTTTCTGTTATGGAACCTCTGAGGGTCTATTGAAACCTTAGCAGAAAAATGCATAAAATAAACTGCATAGATATAATTTGCAAAAGAAACTAATTGTGCTCAAATGTCGTGATCAAAGTATGAATCATTGTAAAAGTTTTATATAATGAGATTTACTGAACAAACATTTTTGGAGACTCAGAGCCATATGTTCCTTTGTTGCTTATAACAGAATGAAAAACTAAATTTCTGCTAGAAGTTAATGAAAATAAAGTTTATTATTTATTAAACATATTTATATTGCTGCTCATCTCACAAAATGTAACTCTGGGTGGCATATAACCAACAATTATGACAATGCCATTATATGTTAAAAAACACTTTTAAAAAAATTTAAAAAGTAAGATTGTAGGAGAACTTCAATTTAAACACAATATAACCATCGTACAGGATCCCTGTGAGATCCCAAGATTGATGGAGTTGTAAATTTTTTCTCATCTGAGTTTAGAGATCCCTGAAATTTATCCGCAGAAGGGATCCATAGAACCTAGATTAAGAACTTGTGCCTTAGAGCATTCATTCATTTATCATTTTAACTACACAGCTCTTTTCCATAAGATCTTCATAAAGGACTCACAGTAGAGCTTGGAAAAAGGCATGTCCGGGCCATATAGGACAGAGGTCCCCAACCTTTTGGGCATCAGAGACCAGTTACGTGGAGAGAGGTTTTTCTACGGACCAGAGGGAGAGTGGTTTTGTGTGTTGCTTGCATCCTGTGGATGGGGCTTTCCTTGTTTGTGCGGACCGGTTGCTGGCATGCCGCGACCCAGTACTGGTTCATGGACTGGGGGTTGGGGACCCCTGATCTAGGAAATTACAGCAGCAAATCTACTAGCCAATAAAATGTTACTTAACTCAGAAATGTTAATAGATATTCATCAGCCACCTCATTTCATGGCCAGAATTCATCTTTCATCACATATGTTTTAAGAAGGGTAAACGATAATGGAAATTTGATTGTATGATCAAGACTATATGAAATGAAAATAATAAGGGAACAACTATACTTACTGGTTCACCTCTTTGTCCCGAATCCCCTGGAGAGCCAACTGGCCCTGGAGTGCCAGGAATACCCTGAGAACCAGGAAATCCTGCAGGTCCAGGTTCACCACGATCACCCTACAATAAATACCATTCCAGTTCTACAATCAGATATAGATCATTTCCAAGTGCATATCTTTATATAGACAAAATGATGCATCTTGTACCATTGTACTATTATTACTAAACTGCTACTATATACTACAACTATCTATATACAGCTGGGATAGATCAGCAGAAAGCCATGAGATAAAAACCATATCTGCAAAATAGTCCAATAAGGATTGAGCATGTTTAGTGTGTGTTGGAGAAAAAGTATCTGGAACATCAGAAGAAAGGGATGAAGGAACATGGAAAAGAGAATTGCTGCCAGTTACATTTCTGAAGAGGCACAAACTTTGCATGGTTTTTACACACCTCATAGAATAATTTGCCCTCACATATAAGAGCCAGTCCTCTCTAATGAGTGTTTATGAAGAAAAATTTGATTCTGGGAAAAAGAATTTAGGGATATTAGATTTTGGTTTCTAAACCTATCAATTATTGCTATTACAATGCATGTTGATTGGTACTGTCTTGTTATTTTAGGTTTCAAGTTTTTCTGTCTACACCACTCTGAGGCACTGGGAGTGGAGAGGCATAGAACTTTTAATAACAATAAAGGTAATAACAACAACAGCAAAAACAACATTTTATTGTAGGCTTCCCTATGCTAATTGAGCTTAGCTTCCAACATATTATATGCCACATGGTGAATTATAATCTTTTTGCTCCTGTCTTTACTAAAATTATACTCATGAAGACCCAAAACAAATAGACTATAGACACATTTATACTTCTGTTGTAAAACTGGATCTGCTTTAAAACATCCATCCTTATTAAGAGTTTTGACTGTGATTTTTCTCAAAGATTGAAGTATAAAGTGTGACATAAAACTCCAGATCAACAAGAAAACAACAGCTTTATTCATTGAACTTTCAAACTCACTCACCCTTTCACCAACAGCTCCATCTCGTCCAGGTGTGCCATCATTACCAGCAGGACCCTAGGTTGAATGAGAAGTGGAGAAGTGGATGAAGTGTGACACCAGATTTGTCCTAAAATAATATTTTATATATGGGATTGCCTTTGTAAAAGGCTTGGAAATTACAAAATAATCACAGACATATAAAAGGAAACTCCAATTGTCGAAATTAAGGTAGGTTGATAATATCTTACTAAGAATAATATTCATATTGCTATTTCATGAAAATGCAGCAATAATTTTTAACTGCATTTTTGAAACTACTAAAACCAACTAGATTACAATACAAATAGAGAATGGCTTATAATAAATTGCCATTTTTAAAACAGTTATACTGGCCTCTTGTTCAAGCTCCTAAACTTTATAGCCTAGGACTGAATGGACAACCAATATCCTTCAACTGAATTTAGAAGCTCAAATGGAGAAGATTAGTTAAAAGCTTCAATAACATCTCTATGATTTTTTTTCCTTCAGCCAAAATTGCCAGAAAGATGGGGAGAAGCAACATGTCAAAGAAAAAGAATAGATGATAACAGCCACTTTTAGCTCTTCCCTACTATTTCCTTTAGTTCTACTAACATGGAGGACTCTAACCCAGGGGTCTTCAAACTTGGCCCTTTTATGACTTGTGGACTTCAACTCCCAGAATTCCTCAGCCAGGCACGCTGGCTGAGGAATTCTGGGAGTTGAAGTCCACAAGTCATAAAAGGGCCAAGTTTGAAGACCCTTGCTCTAATAGATTACCCTCCCCCATTACTTCTACAGAAAAACCTTCAGTAGAAAAACTTGTCCACACCTGGAATTGATTCCCTTAATGATCAATGTGATAAAAATATATTTTTGTTGAAAGAATATCAGTTCTGGAAATGTATTTATTCACAGCAGTTACATTAATCCATAATGCTAGTAATGTATTCTTATGTCAAAACTGCCTTTGAAAAAAAACCACTTACTTCTGGCCCTGCTTCACCCACCGGTCCATGAGCACCTGGAGGACCAATAGGCCCAGAAGGACCCTTGTCCCCTGTTGGTCCAGTTGGACCTTGTTTTCCAGGAGTTCCCTGGCATGAAAAGAGAGACCACGTCAATGATTAAAAACCATGGAAGATTGTTATGTATAGCAAAACAATCAGACATCAGAAGAGCCGAGGTGGCGCAGCAGTTAGAGTGCAGTACTGCAGGCCACTTTAGCTGATTGTGTTCAGCAGGTCAGCGGTTCAAATCTCACCGGCTCAAGGTTGACTCAGCCTTCCATCCTTCCGGGGTAGGTAAAATGAGGACCCAGATTGTTGGGGGCAATGCAAATATATATATACATTGCTTACTGGGGTACACCGCTTAGAGAGTGCTTGCACTTAAAGCGGTATATAAGTCTCATAAATAAATAAATGGGAGTCAATCATAGCTCCATTCTTACAGATGTAAAACAGAATAACAGAATAACACAGTTGGAAGGAACCTTGGGGGTCTTCTAGGCCAACCCCCCCTGCTCAAGACGGAGACCTATACCACGCCAGGCAAGTGGCCGTCCAGTCTCTTCTTAAAAGCCTCCAGTGATGAAGCACCCACAACTTCTGAAGGCAAAATGTTCTACTGGTTAATTGTCCTCCCTGTTAGGAAGTTCCTCCTTGGTTCTAGGTTGCTTCTCTCCTTGGTTAGTTTCCATCCATTGTTTGTTGTTTTGTCTTCTGGTGCTTTGGAAAAATAGGCTGACCCCGTCTTCTTTGTAACAGACCCTCAAATACTGAAATACTGCTATTATGTCACACACACACCCCGGTCCTTCTTTTCACTAGAGTTGAGCAGAGTTGAGTGCTTAGTCAAAAATGCCAGTTGTGGCAATACTCACTGCAGAGCCTGGCAGGCCAGGCATGCCCCTCTCTCCACGCTGGCCTGGCATTCCCACAATGCCCCTCTGCCCAGTAGTTCCAGACGGACCTGGGGGGCCATCAGGACCCTGGAATACACAAGTAACAAATTGGCTTACTTAGCAACCCCCTAACATGTATACTCAACCAGGGTGTCATAGTTTAGCATTTGAGCTAATCAAGAAGTAGCAAAGAGAAGAAAATCTGATGTCGCTGAAAGCTTCAGCTGTAATGTAGGTTTTTTGTTCCCTTGCTCTAAAAGAAGTGATTTAAGAGGGGGAAAAAAATGAAGAGAATGGCTCAGTGACCCTTAGCATTTTGAGTTGAAATCAAGGCTTCCCTCTGCTCTTCCTCAAATATCAGGGCTACCATGTCTCGACTGCAAAAATCCAGACAACCATCTAGAGCAGGGGTTCTCAACCTTGGCAACTGTAAGACTTGTGGACTTCAACTCCCAGAATTGGCTGAGGAATTCTGGGAGTTGAAGTCCACACGTCTTAAAGTTGCCAAGGTTGAGAACCCCTGATCTAGAGAGCAGCAAAGAAATACAAGCTCTAATGCTCTGTTGCTCTCTGGGACCTATCCAGAGGTTTTTTGGTCAGATATAGTAACCCACCCAGCACTTGTGGGTTACAATAACGAAAATTATTTTCTTTAGCTTTAACACAAAGTCCCCCTTTAAAAAAAAAAAGCCTGGGGGACACATGGATTAGGATGGATTAGAATTAGGACAGTTTCTTTATTTCGTTTGCAAGCATAAGTTTTTCCCTACTTCCCAGTCCCTCCCTCTACTTACATGTTGTCCATCATCTCCCGAATCTCCTTTGTCTCCAGGGCCGCCAGATGGTCCTGCTGGGCCTCTATCTCCTACTCGCCCATGAGCACCAGGATCTCCACGAACACCTGGAGGACCTTCTTTGCCTGGTTCTCCAAGAGGCCCAACTGGACCAGGAGCTCCCTGAAAAAAATAAGCTTCTGTTAGAAACAGAGAAGTCAGTGATATTATTTCTTTTCTTTATTGCATTTACAGCATACTCCTGCTCCAGAGCATAGCTAGGATGCTTCCTATTTGATCAGTAGTCTTCCATTCTTATGATGATCACTTCCAGACCTGATTCGAGCCTCAGAACAATGTATTATACATTTCTAAGTTTTCTTCATCTTGCTTTTCCAGGAAATAATCATGTTGCCTGTATTACATATACTGAAAATGTAATAGAGTGACATTAGATTATTGTTGAATACTCCTTAATTATTAAGTACAGCTCTGTCCATGGCCCCAACATTCACATAAATAATTTTAATCTTATTTTTTTAATTTGGATTTCAATATTACTGTTCCTTATCTCTTTGTCAAAATATTCTCCAGCGGGTCAAAGACCACAATAAAGACTCAGTTACTTAATACTCAGTAGAAGAATACACATAGGGCACTTATTTTTTCCTTTAAATGCAAGATAATCCTTAAAAGTTTTAGAGTTCCAATAATCTTTTTGTACAGTCTTAAGCCAGGTGATAGAATTCATCCAATCTCTAAATATAGTGTTTCATGCTCTCCAAGTAGAATTTCCTTCCAAATGAAATAGCACATTTGCAATATCTATCTTGCAAGAAATGTATTGTGCAGTATTATCTCTAGCCATAAACTAGAGTGTGTAACATCTTTATTGATATTAATATCATCTTTCCCCTTAAAAAGAGAGTTAAAAATCTGCAAGTTGTTGGTCACAGTGTTGCAACTGAAACTCCATTCCAGTTGTGACACCATGTTCATCAACTTGCAGGTATTTACTCACCATCTCTGGATGCTCATGTTTCTACCCTTTTAGTCTTATGATGATCCTGCCTTGAGTGAGGGACAATGACTTGGTCCAGTGGTTAAATTTTTCTTCACCATGGACCCCCTTTAAATATCTTTTGTGGCCATGGACTATGACCACAGACCAAGACTTAACTCGAGATTTAAATCATAACATTTCTTCATGGACCCCATGTGATGACATTGTGGCCTCCCAGGGGTCCAGAGACCACAGGTTAAGAGCACCAGCAGAGCTATAGTGGAAAAACCTTCTTCATATAATTAATAATCTGCTATAACAGAGATCATCAACCTTTTCATGCTGGTGGCCCAGAGGGAAAGGGAGCAGCTGGGATATTTGCACCTATATGCATGCGCAGAAACAGGGCCACACGCACCCACATGGTGCTAGGGGTCCATTTGCGCATGCACACAGGTGCTAACTGCTGTGATGACCCAGGGCCCCGAACGGAGACAAAGCAATCAGCTGGCCAGAGCAATAGTCTTTTTAATCACTGCCAATGTTCACCCAACAGCCCTCACATATGCTGGCATGAGTTCAAACAAAACAGCCAGGGAAGTTTACACTGTTCTTAAAACAAGACAGATAACAAGCAAACTTATAATCCTTTTAACTCTCAGCTTGCCTGTGAACTGCGAACTGCAAACTGCAGACTGCAAGGAGAGATCAGCAGGAAGCAAACTGGTCCAAAATACAAAGTTTTCAGATCACGTCAGAACAATCTCAAGATCCCACGTTTGTTCCCGGCAAATGCCCCACCCCACAGCATCTCCTTAAATCCTAATCCCCAGGTGTGCCTTGTGGAGTGGGGTGGGACGCTCTCCTCCCTAGCAAGTGAGCCTGCCTCCATTGTTCTCTCCTCCTCTCTTCTCTCCTTGCTCTAGGATCAGGTGGGGAGGGGCCTTGCTCCTCGCCTGAATTCTGCCTTCCCTGTTCCAAACCTGAAGGGCCCTGGCCTGCCTCAGCCTGCTCCTCCCCACAGTCCTCTGAAGGCACAGACACCCCCTCCTGGACCTCAGCAGGGAACTCCATGTCTTCCTCAGAGTCAGGCTCGGACGGAGGCATGACAACTGCCACCAGCTCTGAATGCATGTGCAAACGGGGCCGTGGGTGCCAGCCAAGTGGGGATCAATGCATACACACACGTGCGTGCACTGGCACACGTATGTGCACTATCCCATGGCCCTTCCGGCATGGCCCATAGGTTGGGGACCCCTGTGCTATAACACACTGACATATTATCTCAAGGGCTGGAAACTTATGATCCTGAATCTCAGTTCCCAGCCTCCCCCCTTTTTTGTCATTGATGAATGGGAGTTGTAGGAGAATACATTTTCTGCCTCTGCCTATTTTAACGCAAAATGGGACACAAATGATATTTAAAAATAATTTGATCTTCCCTATGTTTGTATTGTTTTACAATATTTGTTTTTTTAATAAAATAATTACTGTAATGTATCTAATTAAATGTCTAACGTACTGTAGGTCCTGGGGGTCCAACTCTTCCAGCAGATCCAGGAAAACCTGTAGCACCCTAGAAATAAACAAACATACTTGGGACCCAGCAAACATTATGTATTATGTTGACAAGCATTCTTTATGGTATATTGTATTAAACATCACGTTTGAAATATACTAAGGTGCTAAGAAAGTCATAAACATCCCAATCAAAATAAAAGCTAGAACTTTACTCATAGGAACTTTAC
Source organism: Crotalus tigris (assembly GCF_016545835.1). NCBI lineage: Eukaryota > Metazoa > Chordata > Lepidosauria > Squamata > Viperidae > Crotalus > Crotalus tigris. The sequence continues at coordinate 167,602 of NW_024097600.1, forward strand.
TCAATCAACTTACAGGGGGTCCTTTTGTACCACGGCCTCCTTTGAGTCCAGGAACCCCAGGGGGGCCCTGAATGGGAATAAGAAAAAGAAGATTAATATTCAGCTGACCCCCCAAAATGATAGGAAGCAGAGTTTTATTTCAAGGAGATTTTTACTTACTGGTGGACCATGAGATCCTGAAAGACCTTGAGGTCCTGGGGATCCAGCATCTCCTTTCTGCCCAGGCTCCCCAGGTTCACCTTTGACACCAGGTTGACCATCAGGACCCTAGAAACATTCAGAGAAATGACCAATCCAGTTCTTTCATCTATTCCAAGCCTATGTTATGAATATTATTTTTAAGTGATAAAAATGTTATTTTTTAAAAAAGGCCTAGCATACACCTTGTGTTTAAGAATGTTGCAACATAGTTCAACGCCTCCTTCTCTGAAATCACAGGTTCAAAAAAAAAAAAAAAAAAAGTTCAAAGAAGCTGCACACCTGAGGGCCAGCAAATCCCACTGGGCCAGTTGGGCCATTTTCACCACGGGAGCCCTAGCAGAAAAAAAGAGAGAAAGAAAATGGGTTCCAAAAGAATGTTAAAAATATACATTTGAGGACACAAGATGCCATTTTTTACAATGTAACTTCAGCAGTTCATGATTTGTTCTGGTAAAAAGTAAGCTGACTATATGCTAGGTACATCTCCAGAATATGTTTCGCAGAAGCAACTAATGGCATCAGTAAACACACACCCATAGACATATACAGATGATCTAATTAATATATTTAAATGTTTTAATGACCGCTACCATCTAACTGGATTCTATAAATGCTGGAACAGGAAATCTGTTTCTTCCCAAGAATATATGGTATGTAGAATTATGATGCTTTAATATATAATTTAATTGACGCAAACGATCCAATAATTTTTAAATACACTTATATTCAAAATGGGTTGTTCTGTTATAAATTCATAGGCAGCCTTTTTTTTCAATTATCAGTTTTATGGAAAGAGAAGAGAGAAAGTGAGAAAGAATCAATGGAAAATAGAAAAAGCAGTGAAAAAAATGCCATTATGCATAACAATACCAATATCCAACTTATCAAAATACAGACAATAAGATTCTTTACTTACAGGATTTCCACGAGAGCCGGCAGGGCCAACTAAACCTCGAGGACCAGGTTCACCCTTAAATTAAAAAAAAAGGCTATGAGATATTATCATACATAGTCCTGAAAAGTTATACTATAACATAATAAGCCCCCTGCATAGTTGATAGTTCCACTAACTGTTTTACCTTTTCACCAGCCGGACCTGCAGGGCCATTTGGGCCTAATGGACCTGGGAGTCCCTAGGAGACAATCATAATTCCAGTAAGACAAGCAATCTTTCATGGTTTGTACAAGCTCTTATTTATTTTTTCCTTTCTTCAGAAAAGGAAGCCAAGCTGGTCCACTGATATTTATAAGGTTAGACATATACTAGAGTAAGAGCTAAAAACCCTAATAAATCAGAACAAAACTTTATTTGGAATGGAATTTGGTGCCTTCAAGCATTTACAGCAGACGTGTCAAACTCGTGATGTCACGTGATGTTGTGCAATGTATTGGGACTGTTTTGCTATTGCCAGCAATGGAGTGGGTGCGGCTTCCAGGTGACGCATCCGGCCCTCGGGCCGGCAGTTTGACACCCCTGATTTATAGCATATGAGCTCCTCCCACAAATTAATTCTGGTTTACTAACACTTGATAGCAAAAACATGCTGCAATGCACTATTAGTTATAAACTCTCATTAAGACCCAGCACTATTAGCAGAAAAAGAGAACTTTCCACTTACTCTGGCCCCATCATTGCCGGCTGTGCCTTCACCTCCTTTTTCTCCTATGCTACCCTGAAAAAAGCATAAGGCAAACTCAAGTCCTTAACAAATAATTGTATAAAGAAGTAAGGTTGTGTAGAAAACAAAAAATTCCTCCTACAGGAAAGAGAAGCCACAGATATTTCTAAAAACCTTACCCGATCACCCTTGGGGCCAGGTGTTCCAGCCAGGCCTCTCTCTCCAGGCATTCCCTGAAGACCAGGAGGTCCCTGATCCCCAGATGCTCCTGAGGGCCCTGGATTACCCTGAAAGAAAATGAAAAAGAAGTTAAAGGGCAGGACAAAATTTTGAGGGAGGAAACCAATTTGTGGGCCTCTCTGTCTCTCTATTGGACAGACCCTCCTTGTATTTTCTAGGTGGGTGCATTTCCCCATGTCTAGAACATATGAATGTCATGTTAGGATGTGCCATAAGGAATCACATTTCTCCTAAATTGAAAAATAGCTCAGATTTCTTCAACTTGTGAGCCATCAAAATGCAGCTCATCAGCCAGAAATGGCAATGCAATGGTGTTATATACAGTACTGGCCAAAATTGTGGAAACCTTTTGGGAAAAGTGTATTTTTGAGGTTTGATGGCTAATAACACCCCTTTTTTGGGGGGAGTAGTACCATAAAATTATATATCAGTGGAAAGATAATTTAACCAAGAATGTAATGCCACAGAGTTTGTTCAATTATCTGTACTGTATTCTATGAAAAGTTATAGCCAAATAACCAGAAAAAGGAAGCACAACTTGTTTAGGTTGATATCAGGTAGCTTTCCTTCATCTGATTGTAGCCAATGAGCATGAGCGTTTAGAGAGCCAATCAGGTGTCATCTTATTTGGGCAATGAGCCAATCAGATCACAGTAGGATTTAGTTATTCATGTCATGTATTGAAGTTGAGAGGAGGAGATTTGTCAGTGTGTTATGTGATCGCTATCAAGTTGGTTGGGGGTTTTTTTGGGTTCTTTCATTTAGTGAGCTTGTAAAACATAATAAAATTAAAGTAATGGTGCAAAGAGTTGACTAGTTGCCCAGAAAGTGATGTAAAATAGTTTTATTAAGTGAACAAGGCTACAGTTATAAAGAAATTAGAAGAAAAATTGGTGGAAACTTAACCAAAAGTGGCATTTCTACTGTACACTTTTCCCAAAAGGTTTCCACAATTTTGGCCACTACTGTAAACTGTGGATCAACAAATGCTTTGTTGTGTGAATGTGGTTGTTCAACAGAGCTATTTCAGAATAGGTTTTATGAGATCTCAATTAGATCTGTCTCCTAAAAGGTGTCAAAAATGTTGTGAGTTCACCTAATTCAGAATCACAAACCTGGTTGTTGTTGTTTTGTCAAGGTGTGTATAAATGTGAGCTCTTTCCCTTCATTTTAGCTCTTTTATTATCAAAATAAAATCGGGAGCAAATGTTAAGTAAAATAAATCCATATGAAAAGGATTGTAATACATCAAAATACCATCACTTATATAATCTCACTGATATATTCTTTAGAGAAACTCTGCTCTGATTAATGTATGTTCTCCATACTAGTAAATAAGCAAGAACCCCTAGTTCTGCTTTATTCCTCTTTTTATTCCTCTTAATTTATTTTAAATTAAAAGTCAATGCCTCTCTGCCTTCTGGCAACTGGATTTATCTCTTTTCTGCAATGCAAGCTTCATATTATGATTAAACTAAAACAATTTCTCCAGGACTAGCAGAGCTTAACCGCTAAATAGCATAATTGCGTGGCCTGAATGTAGTTGGATCTTTCTTGCTTTGTAAATCTTTTACAAAGAGAAAAGGAGTGAAACCAGTCTTGGCATTATCCCAGCTTGATTACTGAATTCATTTGATCTACACATATGCTAAGTACTATTTTCTACTGTATATATGTTAAAAGGAACATGTCAACCAGCTTAAAATAAAGTTAATGAGGTCCACAAGAGCCGTAACCTGTACAAAATTGATTTATTGTTAACTACTGATTTGTTCCTTGTATGGGCATCCACCTAGAAATTCCAGCTTTGTTGACTAGTCTGAGAAGGTAGAAAACATTCCAGAGAAAGACAATGGCAAACAACTTTTGTAACATTGTCAAAAAAAAACAACACACACACACACCTTCATGGAATCAGTTGTCAAGAGTCAAGTTCATTTTAAGAACGTCCATACCTCTCTTTTACTACTTGATTAGATGAACACTACTTTAAGCATTCTTCTGCATCATCCACTCTCTCTATATGGAGACAAATGGTGTGTGCAGATATGCATGCCCACTTATAGTATATATGGACGCTGTTTACCTTTGGACCATCAGGACCTTGACCACCAGCCATTCCCTTTTCCCCCTGAAGGCCAGGTGATCCTGGGTTTCCCCTTTCACCAGGATGGCCACGCTCTCCCTGGAAATAGCATTTAAAATAATTTAGTGCTTGTAAATGCAATACTTGATGCTTCCATCAAACAAGAAATTACTCATTCCATATATATTAGAAATGAATTTTATTTAAAAAAAGGTGAAAGATGAACCTGCTGACATTGGCAATATTTTTTTTTTTTTACAGAATATTACAAACTGCCCTTCCTCTTTAAGGGATAGTGATCTGATGGCCTTTATATATTTTGAATTTCAACTTGAACTCAGCCAAAATGGCGAGCCAAGTTATGGATCAAAATACTGGAGAGCAGCAGGTTGCCTGGAGATGCTATCTTTGCAGAGTTTTGTACAATGATCTCACATATCATATAAACCTTAGTAGTTTCTCTTAATTGCTATAAGTTTTATAGGTGTTGTTACTCATTAAAACTTCAACATATCGCATGATTGTAGATAACTGCTGGGGTGTCCTCTGATGAACTTTCATCTCTGGAGCTAAGTGGGTCTGCATCAAACTAGTACCTAAATGGCAAGCACTTAAAAATTACATATGCAATGCGATGTACACAACACTGAAATATGTAAAGCACTAACGCAGTGGTTCTCAACCTTTTTAATGCTGCGACCCCCAACCGGTCATAAGTCGAGGACTACTCAACCGGTCGTAAGTCGAGGACAACTGGTGCAGCACCATTTGCAGAATGGGACTTTGGTGGGCTCAGCAGGGCAGAGACAGCATGGACAATTCCTATTGGCTTTTGAAAGCCAATAGAATTAGACTCTATTCAAGAGAGTCTATTCTATTGGCTTTCAAAAGCCAATAGAATAAAAGGGAGTAGCACAGCTAAGGAAAAGGGGGGGAAAATGGCGGATTGCGTTGTTTGGTGACCCCCGGGAAATGGTCGTTCGACCCCAAATGGGGTCCCGACCCACAGGTTGAGAACCACTGCACTAAAGCGTGCTGGCGCAGTGGTTAGAATGCAGTGTTGCAGGCTGACTCACTGTTCACTGCCAGGAATTCGATTTTCAGTCTTTCACCCTTCCTAAGTCAGTAAAATGAGGACCCAGATTGTTGGGGGCAATTTGCTGGCTCTGTAAACCACTTAGAAAGGGCTGTAAAGCTCTCTGAAGTGGTATATAAGTCTAAGTATTATTGCTATAAGCTAAGCATACTGAATAATAAACAGAAACAAACTGCTAACACAAGGGGTTCTAGAATCTGAGATAGAATGGAGTACCCCTGGGATGAAAAAGCAAAGATTCAAAATAATTCAGACAAATGGACTCAAAGCCTACGCAATTTAACATTGCACAGGGACTTTTTTTTTCCTTCTTCCTATCAGAGCACTGGGGAGAATGTGTATATTATAATGAATTCAAACTGTAATATTTACAACTTGCCCTTTAGGGATTTCTGCAACTCACTATTATAATATGCATGATTGTTTTTCTTGTAAAAATAATTTTAAAAATACTCTGAAAATTTACTCTGAAAAGTCATCATTAAGAAATCAAACTTACCCTTGGACCTAAGTGACCTAGAGCTCCGGAATCACCAGGAACACCCTAAGACAATTATTAAAAAGAAAGAAAGATTATTGCTAACTACCTACAGAAAGAAGAAGAGAGGGAGGGGGAGAGAGTATTAGGGACTCCTTATTGGTGATTGAAAAAAAAAAATAGAGCAACGATGCCAAATATAATAAGCTGAAGGTTCTTCTCACCATGTTCCTCTTCATGAATACTGTATAAGACCAACTACACTGGCAACTTGCAAACAGTTATCCCTTACTTAGGATAAGGAATTGCAATGGGTAGACAAAGAAAGGTAAAATCACAGACTTTCCAAAATTACAGCACAAAATCAGCAAGAGAAGTGACTAAGTGTAATAGCTCAAAAGTACTCTGATGACAGACAGACAGACAAGATTAGGCTTTGTTGGTACTGTGCATGTGTCACTTAAAAAGCCAAGCAACAAATTATGAAAGTGGGGATCCATGTTACTGCCATATATTATTATTGATGCTGTGCTTGTCCCCATTAATAAAAGTTCCCAGTGCAATGGGAGCTTCTCCATGGAAAATGTCCTATGACTTCAGTCTTAAAAAAGAAAAGAAAAGAAAAGCTGAGCAAGGTATGTAAAGGGAGGTTATGAGGCAGGGCATTGCTAGATCAGTATCTAGCTAATGTTCTTCCATGCTGTCAAAGAATTAAAGAGGAGAATTCCTGAGATGACTGAGACATTTCTTGTTGCCCAGATGTCCTAGATCAAAGGCCCACAATGTCCCAAGCATGCCTTTCTAGAGAAGAGGGAGAGGCCTAAAATATTCATGTGCAAGAAGCTGAACCACAAACGCTTCCCACTTGCACCCCAGCTATATGTAAGAACAGCTGCACAGGAAGCAAGCTCCTCGTGGTGATTGCTACATTGGGATTCTGGGGTTTCGCTCTTGGTTGCTGAAATATCTTCTCCCTTTATTCCTACAACCAGATGAATTCAGCACCTGGCATGTCTTCGTACCAAGTTAAGTAATTAAATTAAAAAGACCAACAAAAATGTCTTTTACTTGACATTTCCACTGTGGGAAAGAAGGAAGGAAGGAAGGAAGGAAGGAAGGAAGGAAGGAAGGAAGGAAGGAAGGATATGATATTTCAGATTTTTAATTACATTTTCTACTTTTCCCCATTAACCTGGACAAGTTTAATACATATTGTACACATTTGACATCCCATCCCCCACCCCCATGACAATATACATTCTCTCAAAAGCATCAAAACTTCTGAGGGGGAAAAAAAAGCTGTAGAAATATTTATTTATTTTATATATTCCATTTCTATGCTGCCCATCTTACTAATACAAGTTTAATACATATTGTACACATTTGACACATTAGTACACTTGTACTAATACAAGTTTAATACATATTGTACACATTTGACACATTAGTACACTTGTACTAATACAAGTTTAATACCACATTTGACACCCATCCCCCATGACAATATACATTCTCTCAAAAGCATCAAAACTTCTGAGGGGGAAAAAAAAGCTGTAGAAATATTTATTTATTTTATATATTCCATTTCTATGCTGCCCATCTTACTAATACAAGTTTAATACATATTGTACACATTTGACACATTAGTACACTTGTACTAATACAAGTTTAATACATATTGTACACATTTGACATCCCATCCCCCACCCCCATGACAATATACATTCTCTCAAAAGCATCAAAACTTCTGAGGGGGAAAAAACAGCTGTAAAAATATTTATTTATTTTATATATTGCATTTCTATGTTGCCCATCTTACTAATAAAGTGACTTTGGCTGGCTTACACTATAATATATGTTAAAAGTGCTAAAACACAATTATAGGGTTGAATTAGTTAAAAATGGGCAAAATTAACCAACCAAGCAAAACCATTATAAAACAGTTACCTGATCACCTGGTTTTCCCCCTTCTCCTGGAGGGCCTGGGGTACCGGGTAAACCCTACAAGGAAATAAACCAAAAACAAATCACGTGGTCAGCATATCTCTTGAACCATATGTTGAAAATACTGCTCTGGTGGTATTTTGATTCGAGCACTAAGAATAACTCCTTAAGTAATCCCAAAACATGGTGGTCATTAGCCCTTAGATGGCTTATATTGAAAATTGATTTCAAAAAGACTCACCTGAAAGCCTGTAGGACCTGGAGGACCTTGCTCTCCTCTTTCTCCTGCTGGTCCCTATATAAAACAAATGTTTTTAAAATGATTTCACACGATACCATATCTTGATGCAATAACAGAAAGATTTTGTTCTTTTCTATTGCTCCCTCAAACTTACTGCAGTTTGGCTGATCAAACGAGCTGCTAATATTGACATAGAGTTAAAAAGTTAATTTGACTTATTGTTTTATTTATTCAGACAGTTTCCCCTTTGAATCCGTATGATTTCAGGTATTCATTTTGTTCTGCAGTTGTTATGACAAGTGAATAGGATTGGTTTTCCTTTTCTCTAAATCTATTTTTTTTTTTACATGTCAGCAGTTAATAGAACAAATAACATAAAACATCTGGATAGTCAGCATCAATGTCCTATGTTTCTGTTCAAAACAGAAAAATGAATGTATCTTTTTCAATATTTCAAAGGAGGGCAGGGAATGCTCCTTTTTAACATTTTTAAAATATGTATGCTATCATAAGTGGCCATTCATATAGATAAAGTGAAGATTCCTTTGACAAAAGAATTGAATATCAAATTTTCTGCCTTTTGTATTTCAGCAATGTGTGTTACCCTCCAATAGTTCTCTTTGTATTTCAGCAACGTGTGTTACCCTCCAATCATGAAGTATATCTCACCCTTCCCTCTTCCTACTACCATTCCTTTAAAAAAATGAATTTACCAAAGAAATTATCATGTATTTATAAGAATATACAGTATACACAGGGCTCTTATCCTGTTGGGATTTCAGTGCCATTCAAAAGCATTAATTCTGAATAATATTATTTCACACAAAAATGTTTAGATAGAACTTACATGGGGCCCAACAGGACCAGCGGGGCCAACTTCACCATCTTTACCAGGTGCCCCCTAAAATGGTATAATAAATAAAGATGATTAATGTGGCATATACAGGTATAAACTAAATGCTATTCTAACAAAAACAAATTATACTTACTCTCTGCCCTGAGACACCAGCATTTCCTGCTTCTCCAGGTTTTCCAGGATCCCCCTATTTAAATATATTATTAATATATGATTCATAATACTGTACAACTTGGTAAATATGGTCAAATTCTGAAGCACAATACTTACACTGCTCCCCTTTGGTCCAGGAAGACCCATGCTGCCTGGCTGGCCTCTAATTCCAATTGGACCTGCAGGGCCTGGCCGACCATCTTCTCCTGGAGCACCCTAAGGGAACATCAAACATTTAATCTTATGTGGGTGTGGGTGGATCTGTGTCTGTGTGTAAAATTGGTTGCAGAATCATCAATGCAGAATCTAAACACATCAATGAGGGATCTTTCAGGAAATAAAATTGTAAAGGAGGGAATACGTATCACAAAATGGTCAGCTCGCTTAATACTTCAAATGTTTCTTAGTCCATGGTTGTAAAACATACTGGGATAATAATCCCAAATACAAGTAATCCTCGATTTACAACAGTTCATTTAGTGACTGTTCAAAGTTACAACGGACCTGGAAAATGTGACTTATGACCGTTTTTCACAGTTAGGACCTTTGCAGCATCCCCAAAATTCAGATGCTTGGCAACTGGTTCATATTTATCACTGTTGCAGTGTCCTAAGGTCATGTGATCCCCTTTTGCGACCTTCTGACAACCAAAGTCAATAGGGAAACCAGATTCACTTAACAACAGGGTTACTAACTTATCAACTACAGTGATTCATTTAATAACTGTGGCAAGAAAGGTTGTAAAATGGGGTGAAACTCAATTAAAAATGTCTCACTTAAGAACATAAATTTGGGGGTCAATTGTGGCCATAGGTCAAGGACTACCTGTAAAATTAATTTCCATTAGAGGTTAGGAAACATAAGGATAAGGCTAGGAAACGCCCTTTGAATTATTTCAGCTCTATATACAATATCATTTATGTAACTCCACAGTACATGTTTTTATTCTAATAATACTCTTAAGTGTTTCTCAGAACTAAAAAAAGGATTAAAAGTATTCTCAGTAAATTACTGTTCCTATTCCAATATTGGTATCGTTGTTCTAATACTGATTAATTATTTCTAGTATATTTGGACTGTAATGAACCCATACTTGACCTATACATCTTCTAATTTATATATAGAATTTAACATTTCACTTACATAGATGACATCAACATTAGAGTTGAATAAACTACTCAAACTGTTGGCATCATGAAATATGATGAATCACACTATTGGGGTAATAGAACAAGAGATCCAGAAACCCTTTTCAAGCGGGGTATGCATGTATCTGAAACAGGGGGAAGAGGAACCGAAAGAAATAACTTTTGGAAATCTGATGTTCAAGGCCCCAGAGTAACAATTTCCCTTTGCCGTGTATTTGAATGTATGCTGCATAAAAGGCAAAAAAAGTGAAAAGATGAAAGGGATTGGGGAATTTAAATTTAGAACTGCTCACCATTGTTATCCTGATAATGCCCTCACAATTTGCCTCTGGCATTCAAAGATGCCAAATATTTGTATTTGGGTCTCTTTATATTTCATTTACTCCCATAGCTAATGATATTACATCTTAGGCATGGCTACCAGCTAAAGTTAAATGTTAATTAGTTACATTAACATTTAATGTTAATGCAACTGAAGCTAAATGTTAATTAGTGTTCATTAAGCTATAGTTAACCTCACTTCAGTAAATTTATATCCAAAGTAACTATTAAAGAAGATTTAACTTTTGAAATTATTCCATATAAATAATTCTTCAACTGAAAGTATGTGGTGTGGTTTATTGTAGTTTTGTTTTTTTTTACTTTCCAGGGAGTCTTGAATCCTGATGACTCCCTGCAGTTTTATTGGTGATATCTTTTGGAAGTGGTTTTCACTTGCCAAAGTCACCAGATTGGCTTCCATGCCCAAGGCAAGACTAGAATTGGGGGAGGGGGCTTCTAATTTCCAGCTTGATGCCTTTATAAAGCCAGTCCCATGTCCTTCCTCACCAGTTTGGGTTCTGAGATAATACACCCCTTTTATTCTTACCCTCATGAGAATTGCTCTCTAAATTATCCTTGAGAGGGATACAGAAGGAAAGCAAGAATAAGGATATCAAGAATCAATATCCCACTCAATTTCTTCGATATTTTTAGTCAAAGAGACAAGTCAACTAAATTCTGCTACAAATGTCTCAATTTACTTACCAAAGGACCAAGTTTCCCTTCTGGACCTGAGACCCCTGGATTCCCTGTCAGACCCTGTAAAAATAACGTATTACAAAACAATGCTATTTCTGGCACTCGGTTACCATTTTCATCCAAAAATTACATATATTCATAAGAACAAGTATTCAAGTTCATACTTTTTTATAGTCTCTGACATTTACAGTCCTGCATTTCTTTTGACCTAAACGACATTAGTATTTGTACAGTGCACTCTCCTAAATTAACCAAGAGTTTTGACTTGTGGATGTGAATAAGCCCCCTCTCCATTTTGTTAGACATGTTCAATCTGGATATATAGAGTAGGATGATTATTCTTTCTTTACCCTAGCACCTGGTAGACCAGGTTCACCCATGCGGCCAGGATCTCCTTGGCTTCCTTTAGGGCCTGAAGCCCCTGCAAGACCACGTTCCCCTTGAGCGCCCTGAAAAGGAAACCAAAAGCAAGACCATTCAGTGGCATTTCAGGTATAATTAGCAGGGTATGTTGGGGTGGAGGGGATTTCAAGGATATTTGGATTTTATTTCAAAATAGTTTCTGAGCTACCCAATAACAGCTCTTACAGAACAATTTATTTCAGGCTGAGTTGCTACATCAAGGAAGCAAGATCAATCAAAAGCAACATAAACAAACAGGGGTTTCTTGGCTAATTTCTAAATTCAAAATTTCCTCTCTTAAATCTCCAATGGCAGCATCCTTCCATCAGCTGAGGTACCCCTGGGAGGGTTGTTTTTTTTTAAATAGAAACTTTCTGAGGAGAAAAAATAAGGGATGGCATTAAATTCCTTGTATGATGCTCTATTTTGCTTTTGATTATGCTTCCCGAGTGTACGTACCATTTTGATTACATTTCCTGAATATACGTACTATTAAAATGTTTTTAATAATCCTTATACTCCTATTAACTCACCTTTGGTCCCGGCAAACCATCAGATCCCGGAAAGCCACGGTTGCCAGGTGGACCCTATGGAAACAAAGGCATGCTTTTTCATGGAGCAACATATATGATCCATGCTTGTGACATTTAAACTTCCTTTTACATTTAAAATACATTGTAGTTGGAAAAAAAACATTCAAAGAATAAAAAATGCCAAAGGATTACCAATATCCAATAGACACCCCCCCTCCGAATCTGAGAGATCCTGATGAGCATATTTCTTATGAAATCTAAGTTTATCCAGCATCATTATCTATAACTGGCTATTCTAATTTGTATAATCAAACATATATAAATATACAGTATGGCTTCATATTTCTATACTCTAACCATCCCCAAGTATAGAAGAATCTTTTCCCTAGCCGGTTTCAATGTTTTGCCCTCAGCACTACTCAACGGGCGATTCAAGAGGCTCCTGTTTAGTGAGCGACTATGCCCCTGTGATAGGGCTGAAGTTGAAACTGTGGAGCATGTCTTATCATACTGCCCTATGTATAACACAGCCAGAATTAAATTACTGTCTCTCCTTGGAATTGATCCCTCTGGTTCTAATGTTAGTAATTTGGTCTTATATTGTCTAGGGGATGGCTCCTCCTATATTACTTCTCAGGTTTCTAAATTTCTTTTAAGAGCTGTAACTATTAGAGGAGAACGTTGTAATTCCCTTTAGCCAAGGCTTCTGGTGTTAACTGTTTGTGATTGTATTTTTCTTGTGTTTTCTTTTGTTGCACTTGCATTTTGGTCTGTGACTGAAAAATAAAAATTATTATTATTATTAAATATGCAGTAGCATGGCAATAAGGTCTGCTCCTCCTAGTGGTGCTGCTGGATACTGCCTGCCCATCAGGGCAGTGCTGAACTGAATATAGACCAAACCGACATTAGGCGGTTTGGTCTGTATAAAAATTCGAGAAAGTTCAGATCCTATTAGTTCAGATGTTAGTAACTATAGCAATAGATTTTGGGCTATCATTGGAGGAAGTTACTAATTGGATCCAAATTATTCAAAAACATTTTTTTTCCTGTGATGAATGATTACAGAAAAAGATAGAAAGGTGAGGTATGCTATTTTTTCCTTATTCTTGAAGCCACACATGCCATTCACAAAATTCTGATAAGATTTTCCTACAAAGCTTAGAAATCTAGCACACTTTCCTTTGAATAGACTAAAATCAAGGTCCAAACCATGGTTTTGCCACCATGGATGGACATCTTTTGGATATTCTACTTTCAACACAAAACTAAACAGGGTTATTCCCAAGATAGCTCACCATTAAACTACTGAGATTTTTTCCCCTTTATTATTCTTACCCTTTCTCCAACAGATCCAGGAGCACCAACTGATCCTGGATCACCACGAGGACCTCTTTGTCCTTCTTCACCAACAGGTCCAATTGGTCCTTGGAGGCCATGCGGACCCTAGTGAAAAATAATTATAAAGAAAATGTACAAAATTCAATCATGCTCCCATTGACACAAGACAAATACAGATGCTCCATTTAAAATCCAGTTATATTTCTTGAAAATGCTTTTGAAAATATATCATTTCTGCAAACCTTCTTTTTAGTACTTTTTTGCATGTATATATTCCAAAAATATAGTTATTCTAGAACACTGGCCAAATTGCATTAGGAGAAATTAATTCTGCAATTAGTTTTGGAATAATAATTGAATGATTGAATAGTGAATAGTGATTTCAAATGGTCAAGGAAGAGTTTATTAGGTGAATATGGATTTTCTAATATTATAGATATTTATGAAATAGATTTGGGGCCACAGATATAAATAAATAGATATAAACAACTCTAGGTAACCTCCACAGCAGTCTGTAGATGAGGCAGCAGTGGTATCATGTGGACATGTCCTTTAAAAATTGTTACCAAGATTTCTTAAGTGGGAAATTAGGATCACTCCTTTGTTATATTACCAACTATTTTCCCAAGAAAGGGAGAATTATTATGTGTGTGTGTGTGTGTGTGTGTGTGTGTGTGTGTGTGTGTGTGTTTTAAATATTTCTTCAAATCACCCTTTTAAATCAAATAAATGTTTAAAGAGAAAAAAGAAACTTTAAGCCAAGTTTCATATTTATTTACCTAAAATCCAAACTGGCATTTCTTTGTATTATGAAGAAATCAATGGGACAGAACTTTTAGTATTTAAAGTTTACAACTAGGATCAGGGAGATTCAGATTAAAATCCAACTTCAGGCACAGAAACTGTGCCTGAATTTTGGTCACTATACTACAAAAAAGATGTTGAAACCTTGGAAAAAGTTCAGAGAAGAGCAACTAAAATGATCAAAAGCCTGGAGACTAAAACATATGAAGAACGGCTGCGGGACTTGGGTTTGGCTAGTCTGAAGAAAAGAAGAAACAGGGGTGACATGATAGCAGTATTTGAGGGGCTGCTACAAAGAAGAGGGCATCAAACTATTCTCCAAAGCACCAGAGGGCAAGACAAGAAACAATGGTTGGAAACTAATCAAAGAGAGAAGCAACCTGGAATTAAAGAGAAACTTCCTAACAGTGAGGACAATTAACCAGTGGAACAACTTGCCTCCAGAAATCATGGATGCTCCATCACTGGAAGTTTTTAAGAAGAGACTGGACAGTTACTTGTCTGAAATAATATAGGTTCTCCTGCTTGAGCAGGGGGCTGGACTAGAAGACTTCCAAGGTCCCTTCCAGCTCTATTCTATTCTATTCTATTCTGTTCTGTTCTGTTCTGTTCTGTTCTAAAGATGGTTTCTAGAGAATATATTTTGAAAACTTACAGGCTCTCCTTTGGGCCCAGCTTCTCCTTTGAAACCTGGAACGCCAGGATCTCCCTGAAAGCAAATATCACCATTAAAATAATGATCTGAGTTATTCAAAGTGACAGGAAGTACATTTTTTGTGAATCTATGTCTTGTTCAAAATTTATTAATATAGGCAAAATTTATGGTTTCTTCAGCAGTAGAGACATGGTATGATCTACATCATCTGTTCAATAGTATTATAATCATATGCAGATATGTCAGGCTTGTTCCATGTAAATAAAGAAGATATGAGTTGTTGTCAGCAATCGCTAAATATTAAAAGTTTAAAATGTTAGTTCTCTTATCAAAATACTACCAGAGAATTTGTTCGTCTCATTATCAAGTTACTTAGTCACTATTATCTACAGAAGAGGCTCACTTCAATTTGCTTCAAATTTCCATCCTCAGTTTCATGAGCACCTGGCAGCTTGCAAGTTATAAAAAATATTTCCCTAAAAGTCATGTGATTGTTCCCATAAATAGGCCTATTCTTAGTCTGTTAGTCTTTAAGTTATCTCTGTTATTGTTAATAAGAAGTCAGTTTAGATTGCTAACTCTCTTGGGGGCCCCATGTGCAAGAAGATGGAACATAAATAAAAACATAAATAATAAACAAGCTAGCAAGTCAACTGAGAACTGACATTTGTGCCAGAAAAGGAGTTTTTCACTTTGTGAGTAGCTGCTCTTAGTTGCTAAATCACACAGTGTGATCCAGAGCATCTTTCTGGATATTACAGTATTTTAAAGTTGTTAATACACTGTATGTCTGGCTCCTTTGAAACTATTCAAAAAGAAACAGCAGCCTCTTTCTTAACAAATGAAAACTTCTATATCCATATAACACCAGTACTACAAGCTTACACTAACAGTAGGTTTCCAAATATAATTCAGAAAAGTTAGGTTACCTCCCACTCTATTAGTTTTCTGGAACCTGGAAACAGAGTTCTTCTGGAGAGTATTTGGAGACTAATTTGGGGGGGGGGGCTACTATCTGTTCATTTACTGTTCTAGCAGTCTATGGAGATTGTCAGTCATCCAGGTCATGGTTGTCTCAAAGGTTCTTTTCCAAAAGGCAATTGACCTTTCTTGGTTGTTTGAAAACGTTTTGCTTCTTATCCAGGAAGCTTCTTCAGTTCTTCATGAACTGAAGCTTCTTGGATGAGAAGCGAAACATGTTCAAAAAACCAAGAAAGTCAAATTGCTTTTTGGAAAAGAACCTTTGGGACATATTGTTCCAGTAGTTTTACTATTGTTGCCTTGTTTTTATACAGTTACCACAAAGGTTTTAATTGTATTATTACCAGGGGTGCTTCAATTACGCTGGGGTATAAAACCCAAAATAAATAAATGTGCATTAAATGCAAAATTTTACCATTTCTAATGCTTCAAATCATTACCATTTGTCCTCGAATGCCAGGAGGGCCTGTGCTGCCTTGTGGTCCTGGAGAACCAGGTGGACCTGATAAGCCAAGTGGCCCTGAAACTCCTGGAGATCCCTGTGAGATACATTGATATGGTCAAGAACGTCCACAGAATGGAATATAAAGTCTTAAAAAGAGTATTTGCTTAAGGCAGTTACTTACTGAAGGCCCTTTTGTCCCTGGGGAGCCATCTGTACCTAAAGCACCCTAAAACAACACAAAACAGATATGTATTAATTCCATCAAGCATAGTTATTCCTATGTACCTATTTGACTGAAAGATCACATGCAAATGTCAATTTCTTATGCATCAAGTGATTTAATTTCTGAACAGTATAGACTGGAGTATTTTTCATGATGAATAGACATTGGCAGCTGTTTAATATCAATTCCGGTTGGTCACAGACTAGAATTTTGTGGACATCTATCCTTTGATGGCAACTACCCCAAAACCATGTACTAAAAATATCAAGAATCGTAAGATTCTGACTTAGCTTCAGTTATTCAGGCTTAGTTAAAAATGAACAAATTTATTATTACATAAGCTCTCATGGGATAGACTTTGAAAAAGGCTCATCAGAAAATGCTTAGTCATTAAGGTGCCACAAAATCTTTTATTATTTCCACTGTAATATGAATAAAAGGTGCTATTTGCTTAAAACTGACATAAAAGAAATGGTAAGAATTAAATACAACAACCAGGCTTTGCACACATATTGAAGAAATACATTCCAAAAGATAAGTAGGTAAGGGTACATCTTTCAGATAAGAGGTTTCAAAGGATACAAGTAGTCCTTGAGTTATGACCATAATTGAGCCTGCAATTAACATGAGTCGTAACTCATGTTATTGTTAACTGGGCCATCATGGACCTGATCATTTTATGACATTTTTGTGGCAATTGTTAAGTAAACATGGTGACTGTAAAGAAAACACAGTGTGTGCTTTTTTGTTGGAAAATGGAAGTAATTGCCGGTATCTGAACACCTGACCATAGGATGCTGCAAATATCTGTAAATGCAGATGGGCTATTTCTTCTTCTTCTTCTTCTTCTTGTGCCATATCCGTTATGTGACGTTGGCGATCATGTTGGCGATCCTGTTTTTATCAGCAGCCGCACTAAAAAGTGCTGCTGAGTTTTGTCCAAACCAGTCCGTTAGATTTTGAAGCCATGATGTTCTTCTTCTGCCTGGACCTCATTTGCCTTCAATCTTTCCCTGGAGGATTAAATGGAGTATGCCGTATTTTTCTGGGTGTCGCATCACATATCCGAAATATTCTAATTTTCGTTTTTTAATTGTTTTGATGATTTCCCTTGGCTTTCCCAGGCGGCTTATCACCTCCTCATTTATCCACCCAGTTTATACGTAACAGCCGCCTGTAAATACACATTTGAAATGCTTCTACTCTCTTCAGGTGGCCTTCTGTCAGAGACCAACTCTCTACTCCATAGAGCAGGATAGAAAAAATATAGCATCTGACAAGCCTGATTTTCAGTCTTAGGCTTATGTCGTGACTGCAGAAGACCTTTTTCATTTTGAAGAATGCTGTTCAAGCTTTCTCTATCCTTGTCTTTACTTCAACGGTCATATCCCAGCTTTCATGTAAATTGGAACCGAGGTGTGTGATCCTTTCAACTTTTTCTAGTGGTATTCCTTCTGAATTTATTGGTGGTAAATTAACGGATTGTTTGCTGACGACCATGATCTTGGTTTTTGAGGTGTTAAGCTTCAAGCCGTATTTTTCAGATATTTATGGGTTACTTAGGGCCCAAAATGCAAGGGGGATCAGAACTAATGAAGGCAGTACCTTCTTTGGGGCCCATTGTAATTTCAAATGATCGGTAAGCGACCTGTCACTAAGTAGGGACTACTTGTAAAGTAGGTATTTTAAATATTTGGATGTCTTAATGGCTTAAGATGTCTCCCAACTTAAATGCAAACAGTTTCAGGTTTTTGGAACTTGCCTATTCTGGGGGACTTTTACAGATCCCTGAAAGACTGTAAGTTTTGAGCAATTTCTACAACGTAATAGAATGTCAGAAGATTTCATTTGGTCTACATTTTTAAACAAACTGACCTATTTTATATTTTGTGCACCGCGATTTGGATCAGAAAGCTTATCCTTCAGATTCTCTACTCCTCCAGAATTTGTGATTTAGTTCCAAGCAAAATACAAACCAAATAAAAATACATCCATATGGAAAGTATCATTAAAAAGCATACATTATGGAAACATACAAAGAAAAGGCATACTGGCTGATGTATAAATTTCCAGCTACTGCATGTATATCTGACTATCCTTTTGGAATGGATTTCTTCAATATGTGTGCAAAGCCTGGTTGTTGTATTTAATTCTTACCATTTCTTTTATGTCAGTTTTAAGCAAATAGCACCTTTAAATTATTGTACCATTGCTTTAAGCTAATCTGTGCCTCTGTTTATGTTGAGTACAACTATCTTTAACTTTTGTTACAGTCCGTTTCAGATTTTGTGTGAATTATTCTCCATATTCTTTTTTGTGAAGACAATGCATAAATTTTTCCATATGCATGCTATACTTCCATCTCTGAATATTTATGAATGATGCCTAGGAGCAAGTCAGGGTTGAATAGCTCCAAACTTAATTTATGACAGTTTGAAAAACTTACAGGAAGACCAAATAATCCTAGAGGACCTCGGGCGCCTGTTTCTCCTCTTGGTCCTTGAGGACCTTCTGGACCACGTGCACCTGTGGGACCAGCTTCACCCTGAAATTCCACATTAAAAAAGAAAGTAGAAATAACGATATTAATACTAAACATTCTAACAAACATATTATGCATTAACTGAAGGTTCTTTTTTAAAAGAAGTGCTTATTGAATTTAAAATTTATAGAGTGTCTGCTCCTAACTGTTCCTCATAATGATCTGAATCTCCCTAGGTAATCTAAGTGTGGAATACAATCTTACCCTGGTGCTAATGTAGTATGAAGGTTATCTGGATTTTATATAAGGAGTGGCGGGCTGCCATTTTGTCCTTTAGCTTAGCACAGAAATAAAATGTCTTCAGCCCAGCCACATGATCTGATCATTCAGGCTCATACCTAGTCTCTGAATTCACCATATTAGGTGGGATTTTTTTTTTTAAAAAAAACTGTTTTTTTCCTTTTCTGTTGAACTGTTTTGTTCTATTACGTTATAAAATCATGTTACTTTTGAAAAAGTGAATTCAAGGCTTTTCCTTATACAATGAGATAAATAATTTTTGTATAATGAAATAAGTGTAATAAACAATCAATTATTTTATGTCTAGACTTGGTTGCTACTGCTGCCACCTTCTCTTCCTTATTTCTTCCTCCTCCTCATCATTACCACTTTTTTTTTTTTTTTTTGCTGCTAAAGACCACGGGGATCTGTAGGTGATGTGACACCATAATCAGATGGGAGCTGAGCTAGAACTGATGGTACTTTTTGAAGAATGACCTTTGCATAGTAATTTGTTTAATTAAAATAGGTATGAGAAACCCACTGGAGACATTGTAATTAGACATTTGGCTAAAAACATATTAAAACTATTATTGTTATTCAGTGTTTTACCGTACAATTTTGGCATGATGATTTTGGAAGATTCCTGGAACTACAAAAATGGGACTGGGAGCCATGTAAAGGCTCATATGCTCTATCTATTGCATTCATATACAAATTATGTTAATGACATGCTATTAATAAATAAATTGGAGATAGGATTATGGAAGTTTGTGGTGATTGTTAATGTAATTTAATATCATTCTATTGATCTGTAAAATTGAGGGACTTGCCTTCAAATAAATAAAAAACAGAAAAGTTATGCCTTTCCTTTAGACATTTGTTAAAGTTTATTATACATATTTAGAGAAGTTATCATTTGATTCACTAAATTACAGTCCTGGCAATTAAGTTCTTGTTCAGTGAGAATTACCAACTGTAAATACATAATACATCTGTTGAACTTATTAGTTTTATTCCTTCTCTCCAAGACTATGGTTAACAATGTTTGCTATGCTGCATAGGATTTCATCATTTCAAGGCACAGAAAACTTCAATCCAACAACTATTATTACACTTTCGCACAAAAATACATTGGTACTCCTTTCCTTCACATATCAAAGATAAGGAATGTCTAAGAAAAGGGACAGAAAGATAATTGATAGCAAATCCAAGAATTTTAACTACATGATATAAGTGACCAAATCCTACAACAATTGCCAGATTGCACCTCAGAAATTTAGCCCTTAAAAATTCTCAGAGAGCAAAAAACAATGAAACAAAAGTTTCTCCTCAGCTCTTCTACCAGCCTACTTTACCTTTGGAGTCTTGTTTAATAGTCAAAAATAGTGCAATGCACAGTCCAGGAGAAGTTATGGCTACAGTCTACTTTCTCATTGTACATTCCCGGGGAACATATTTTACAGCATAAATGCTAGTCTCCTCCAGGTCAAGCTCAACTTTTGATGACTCCATGAACACATTGTTTCCTTGGTAAGAATACAAAAGTGGTTTACATTTCCTTCTTCCTTTAAACAAAAAACAAAAAACTTCCCAGTTCAGTCTATAGCCCTGTAGTTTTCTTGTGTTCTCCCTACATGTTTCTAACAAGAGCTAACTTTCCTTAGGTTTTCAAGATCAACCAAGATTTGGAGGGTCTAATTGAGGGACTTCAGCTGTACACTGCTGTCTTGGCCTACATCAGGGTTTCCCAACCTTGTCAAATTTAAGATATGTGGACTTCAGCTCCTAGAATTCTCCTGTCAGCATTCCCAAATTCTGAGAGTTGAAATCCATTCATCTTAAATTTTCTGAGGTTGAGAAACAGTAATCTAGATAATGGTCAGGTTCCCTTTTCTATCACAACTGTTTGTTATGCTAAATGTGAATTTCTGTACTCTGCAAGAGGCAGATACAACACAGCATAGCAAATCTGTACACAATACTTGATTACAATACACCTTCCTCAACAACAAGGGAAAAGCTATTTTTGAAAAGAGCAGACAGCAACCCTAACTTCACTCCCTCACCTGCAAACATCCCATCTAGACGAGGAATAGGGAATAATCTGCTACTGGTATTCAAGAGCAGCTAAAGAAATCTATTTTTTTTGTTGTTGTTAATTGCGAAGTCGTGTCCGACCCATCGCGACCCCATGGACAACATTCCTCCAGGTCTTCCTGTCCTCTACCATCTTCTGGAGTCCATTTAAATTCACACCTACTGCTTCAGTGACTCCATCCAGCCATCTCATTCTCTGTCGTCCCCTTCTTCTATTGCCCTCAATCTTTCCCAGCATTAGGCTCTTCTCCAGTGAATCCTTCCTTCTCATTAGGTGGCCAAAGTACTTGAGTTTCAACTTCAGGATCTGGCCTTCTAAAGAGCAGTCGGGGTTGATCTCTTCTAGGACCGACCGGTTTGAACGCCTTGCAGTCCAAGGGACTCGCAGGAGTCTTCTCCAGCACCACAGTTCAAAGGCCTCAATTCTTTTGCGCTCAGCCTTTCTTATGGTCCAACTTTCACAGCCATACATTGCAACTGGGAAAACCATGGCCTGGACTATGCGTACTTTTGTTGGCAGGGTGATGTCTCTGCTTTTTAGAATGCTGTCTAGATAAGACAATTTATTAGGGCAGTTTTTCCCAACCTGCACTTTCAAATGTGTGAGGCCAGTAACTCCCCAAATTCCCAGCTAGCAGCACCCCTGGCTGGAAATTTTGGGAATTGCAATGCCAATCCATGGAAGATCCTCCAGTGTCAGGGAATATTTTTCCTATTCCGATTTTTTACACTAAATAAGCTCTCTCTTGTCAATTTTGTTTAGGTATTGAAGCTGGGTGGAGAGGCATTAACACTGCATGAGCAGTGGACGGTTAATGACACCATATAAATGAGTAATAAATTCTGGCTGTTCTCAGGTTTTCTGCTGTTTATTATGCTGTGGCACAGAATCCAAAAAGCACTGCCAACATCCATTTAAATAGATTGCATTTCCAGCTGTTTCAGCTTCCTAAGGGATGTTGCAACCAGATCCGTGCAAATAAGTAACATCACATTTACAATAGTAAAAAAAAAATTGAAAGGATATATAAAATTTATTTCATCTCTAACTGATTATCTCTATGTGACTATCTCAGAAACAGGCCTCTTCACTTCATCACTGGAGTACATGTGATATACATGCTTGTCCTTGGTTCACCCCCATCTCCCATTTCAAATTACATCCATCCACATCTGGAGCTGCAACAAAATACTTGACTAACAGACTTTTTGCCCAGTTCATTTAAGTGGGGAGTTCAGGGCAATATTCTCATAAAACAACACTGTTTTTTGCACGCTAATATCTCCTGCTTGGCCTGTCCTCCTACTAGTGAAAAAAGATGCAGTAGTAATAGGTCATTTGGGGTCTCAGAGCCAGAAAATAAATGCTGCGCAAACAGCATTTTTTCTGAACTCAGGCTTAATCAGTCCTGTACAAACCAAGTTTCAGGAACTGGTACTAAACTCTTGTTTAATGTTGATTCTTCTCCAAATCATTCAAAATCCTGGCAAACAGGAGAATCAACCTAGACCAGGGGTGTCAAACTGCTGGCCCACAGGCTGGACACATCATCCGGAAGCTGCGCCCACCCCATTGCCGGCAATGGCAAAACTGTCCCGATATGTCTCGCAACATCAAGTGATGTCACGAGTTTGACATGTCTGACCTAGATCATGAGAAATAAATTAACTAAAGGTTGTATCAATTCATTCATATCTACTGAATACATGTTCCCAAAAGTGGGATCCCTGGGAGAGTTTATTCCTCTTTTCCAAAATCTGAATATGATAAACTGTTATCATGTCACCTCTAGTTCTTCTTTTCATGTCTAGTTTAACGAAGAGAAGGACAAGGGGGGACATGATAGCCATGTTCCAATATTTATGGGGTTGCCACAAAGAAGAGGGAGTCAAGTTATTCTCAAAAGCACCTGAAGGATAAGAAGCAATGGATGGAAACTAATCAAGGAGAGAAGCAACCTAGAACTAAGAAGAAATTTCCTGACAGTCAGAACAATTAATCAGTGGAATGACTTGCCTCCAGATGTTGTGAATGTTCCAACACTGGAAGATTTTAAGAAGAGATTGGACAACTATTTGTCTGAAATGGTACAGGGCTTCCTGCCTGAGTAGGGGATTGGACTAGAAGACCTCCAAGGTCCCTTCCAATTCTGTTATTCTGTTAAACAGATTATGATTGCAAGAACTGAATATATCTAGTTTGCTGATTAAAGGCCTGGAGACTAAAACATATGAAAAACGATTGCAGGAACTAGATATAGCTAGTCTAGAGAAAAGATGGACTAGGGATGACATGATAGCAATATTCTAATATCTAAGGGGCTGCCACAAAGAAGAAGGGTCAACCTATTCTCCAAAACAACTGAAAGTAAGAAAAGAACCACTGTATTGAGACTAATCAAGGGAAGGTCCAACCTAGAACTAAGGAGGAATTTCTTGATAGTTAGAACAATTAATCAGTGGAACAGTTCATCACCAGAGGAATAATTTCTAAATTAAGAGGCTTTAATTATGAACAATCTTATTTCCTACTGTCATTCTCACTATGGAATGTGTCCGTGTGTGTGTGTTTGTGTGTGTGTGTGCACGCGCGCGCGCCCCTTTAAGTCAGTATTGATTCCTGGGGACTGCCTGAACAAATTCCTGCAGTTTTCTTGATAAGATTTCAGAAGTGTTTCCCCTTGCCCATTTTCCAGGGCTGAGAGAGAACAATTGACCAAGGTCACCCACCTGGCTTTGTGCCTAAAATGGGATTAAAATTCACAATCTCCTGCTTTTTAGTCTGATGCCTTAATCATAATCTCAAACTGGCTCTTTCATGGAATACACCATTTGCATTAAGATTGTCACCTGCCGGCCTTTAAGAAGGCTGTTAAAACCCTCCTGTTCCGGCAGGCCTGGGGCTGATGTCCCCGGGGGGCCGGGATATGACCGGACTCGCAGTATGATCGCAGTATGATTGTATTATTTTATTATTTTATTGTTTTTTGACTGTTTTTTAACTTTGTACGCCGCCCTGAGTCCTTCGGGATTGGGCGGCATATAAATATTAAAAATAAAAATAAAAAATAATAAAAAAGATAAAGTCTCCTACAAGCTGAGCTCTGTTCCTGATGTCTATATGGACATGTATATCTTGTTTCTTAGCAACAATATTGAAAATTTATATTATCATCTTCTGTAAATTTTCTTTAAAAAATCTCTGCCTAGCCTGGATTTCCTGTTGACTTTCTATTCAAGTACGGTAAGTTGATTTGCGGATCAGTCCAGGCTGACCAAGGGCTATCACCAAGCTGTACATTCCATAACCAATTAATAAAGTTTTTAAAAAACCACTTACCTTCATGCCAGGTATACCAGGAAAACCTGGTGAACCAGCTATACCAAGAGGACCCTACAAAGAAGAGATGTTGAGTATCAATGAGCAAATCTTTTAAATATTCTTGCAAGAACATGAATTAAAACATTCTTGCCTTTAGAAATCGTGGGCGCTCCATCACTGGAGATTTTTAAGAAGAGGCTAGACAGTCACTTGTCTGAGATGGTATAGGTCCTCCTGCTTGAGCAGGGGGCTGGACTAGAAGATCTCCAAGGTGTCCCTTCCAGCTCTATTCTATTCTATCATTCTCAGTGCAGAAGGGAGCTTTAAGGAGCAACATATATAAAAATAAAATGCTTATTTCATGCACAGAAAAGGAATGGTAAGATTTTGACTATAATTTTATTACAAATATTTAGCAATGCAATGGAATGGTATATTCTTTCATGCAAAGAAAAGTTCTGACTAGCTCAGGTCAGATATGGATAACATTTTCATTGGATTCTTTTTTCATATTTCTTTAAGAATGAATGTAGACTTTTGTTTTTTAATGTGGGACAAAGTGAAAGTGACAAATCTCTCTGTTAAGGATTTAACTCTGTGCATCTGTCCATTCATTCAGTCAATCATTGGATCAGGATTGTCACCTGCTTTTATCAGATTAATTCCTGGTCTTTGAACAACAAGCACACAGAAAGAAGCAGAGCTTGACCACTTTCCATGCTGGGAACTAATGCAGCTTCCAAATTTGGGTGATATAGAAAGTAAGAATTTTTCCTGTTAATTTCTGTAAAAGAACATGACAAAAATCCTCCAATTTATGGGCCGAACAGAAAAAAAAATGTGATAATTTAAAAAAAAAAATGGTTGTAGAAGAAAGTGAAAATGGCAGGTTTATCTCCCCTGATCCTGTTCTCTCAGGATGACAACAAATGACAACATAGACTTTGAAAAATGATGCTTTCCGCTTCAGTTTAACAAATAGTCACTTCTGTGGGAAATAATACTAATAATAAAAGTGAAGGCCATATAACTTGACTAATCTCAAGACAGTGAAAACCCCAAAGGAACAGATTATAATGCAAAGTTTCAAAGAACTAGGAAAGCATTAGATGAATGAGTTACCTGAAAATTAAGGGAAAAAATCCTGAAGGGGGAATTTTACAACAGTTTACAGCGTGCCATCACATAGTTTGATAGTATAAAGCTGTTTTGTTTTTGTTTGTTTTTTTCCCCTTAGCCAAGAGCTGGTGCAGAAGAGGTATATTGGGATTTTACTTTGAGCAGTTTTGTCCCTTGAACATGTCATTTTTTTAAGCAACATTGAAAAGGGATGATGAGTGCTTTCTGCAAATGGTTGAAAGTCTATGTTGCTACTAAAGATTTCCTCTATGTGGCTACAGGAAAAGAAAGTATTCTAATCTGGATCATAGCAGAGCAAATCTTAAGTCTCCCTTCCTTATGATAAAGTCCTAATCTGCTCCTTACCCTTCATGCCAGTTAATGGTTTAAAGGCCAGACATGTTACATCCAACTTAACCCAAGTGGTATTCTTTTCTGTTGTTGTTCTGCTAATTTTGATTCACTTTAGATAAAACACTTTTGGCAGCAACACACAAATATGTTTGTCTTCTACTCTAATAAGACACTTTAATGGAACTCTACTATTACTGCTTAGCAAACTGTAACAATTAAGCTCAATGGACAGTGTTTGAAGTATGGAATCTTCAAACCTGGGAGCCGAGTCAGCTGAGACATCTGCTAGTTTCACTTTTTTCCACATTGAAAAAATCTATATTCATTCATAAAGAAATGTGAAAAAGAATCCAATGAAAACATTAACCATTTTTGACCTGAGGCTACTCATACATCCCCTATAGAAGTGAAAAGGAGACAGAATTGGATTGACCATTCTCCTTAAATATTTCATTTTCATAACATAGACTTAGTGACTTTGAATTTCATAGTGCTTGAATGTCAGTGCCAGTCAAGTTGCAGAGAGGCAGAACAAATCTTTAGTACTGTTCAATGCTTGCAAAGCATCTGCCAAGTTCCATCCAAAGATCAGAGCAGAGGTATAATAGGAAATGTCGCATTCCATTTTCTTGAATGAAGAATCACACATCAGAGTCATTAGCAGAACTTATTATCACTGTATATCACTTTCAAGACAATGCAGTCCATGGACAATAATCAAACACATACATCATACTAGCCAGTTTTAACTTGAATATAAGTATTGGACAGAATCTGTGCTACTATTCCTTTCTCCTACAGAAAAGAAGAATATGCTTTTTTAGAAAAGAATATAGAATTCTTTATTGGCCAAGTGTGATTGGACACACAAGGAATTTGTCTCCGATGCATAAGCTCTCAGTGTCCATACAAGCAACAAGTGATAAATCATGATCATAATCATAAAATACATTCATCATAAATTATAAATCAGTGATGGTCATAGGATACTTACGAAGCAAACAATATAAATCATAATAGGATACTAAATAAAGGCAATAGTCTTAAGTTATCGTCATAAGAAACTAAGGAAATAGGTAATAGGAAAGATGAAAAGATGAGAAGGATAATAGGTAATACAGTCCTACTAGGTGGATTGACATCCTAGGGCAGAGGTGTCAAACTCAATTTCATTGAGGGCCGCATCAACATTGCGGTTGCCCTTGGGGGGGGCGGGGGTGGGTGGCCAGGGTGGGTGCGGCCTACTGGGTGGGCATGGATGGAATGGGTGTGGCCTACTGGGTGAGCGTGGTTTCGGCAGGCAGCGGGGCGCTCTCTTCACAGCGCCAAGAGGTTGAGCCGGATGGTGCGAAGCTCGCCAACTTTGCACCTTGCTGCCTGCTGAAACTGGGCAGGCTGGGGGCTAGGCAGCATTGCACTTCTCATCAAATTCACGCCACCCAGCTCAGCCTCTTGACACTGTGAGGAGAGCGCCCCGCGCTCCAGAACCCATCAAGCCGGATATGTAAAGTAGGCCAGGGACATTTGCTGGCCATTTCCAGGCGATGGTGCATTTCTTCATTCCTCACAAAGGGTGACACCTCCCCAGCATGCACCCAGGGGTCGGGGCTGACACGGCAGGTGCTGGTTCCTCACTGTTTCCAGACGGCCTTGTGGAGCTAAGACTGAATGCGTTTCAGCATAGATGGCCACCACAAAATTGTACATTGGCTCCCGGCCAGCGTGGGCCAGGGCCAAGGCAGAGGGGGCCATTCCCTCACTGTTTCCAGGATGGCTTCGCAGGCCACATGAAACCACTTTGTGGGCCGCATCCGGCCCCCGGGCCTTGTGTTTGACATGTCTGTCCTAGGGCATAGACAGTGTTGTGGGAATTAGTAATTTAGACAGATAGCCCCATGTAGTACCATAGGTCCATTCTTCTGGCTTCCAAATAGTGGAAAGATTTCTATTTGGGTTATGTAATGCTTTTTATTTGTTTGGCTATTCTAAACAGATAGAATGCTTAAGCAATCTCTGGACAGTGTTATGCAGCAATCATAAACTTTTCCAAATCTTTTCAAATGTTCACTAGTCCCCCGTGATTTATTTTTCTTTTCCTTGGCTGACTGGGCAATTCTTGAAGAACAAGATGCATATTCCAATATAAAATACTGTCCTGGGTAAAGGATATGTCTCCTGGCAATCTTAATAGAAGAATGATCTGTTCCAGAAATGATTGGCTATGGGAAAATTATGTGTTTTCTGGCCTTGTGTTGAATTTTATTCAAACCATCCCTGCAAAATCTCATCTTCTTTCAAGTTATTAGCCATTTGAGTCTTCCTTTAGAAAGCTGGAGGCAAAAAACCACAATCCACACACAAAGGATTTGGGGGGGAATAACAATAATGAAATCTCAAAAGGGAAATGAAAAAAAAAAGAAACAACACAGCAAATTTAGTTGACTGGGTGTCAAATTAGACATTAGATAAAATACTGTCCATTAGCTGAACCCTGTAGCCTATAGATAGGACAGATTCCTAATCTAGATCAAGAACATCTTATCAGAGAAGGGAGATTTAACTTATTCTCCTTCATTTTGCTACTGAGTTTTACACACTTTCACACCTAGAAGAATATGTTTTGAAGCAAGATTGAAGATAGGCCTGACTTGAATGCTAGTGTTTGGTTATATGTTTCAAATTCACCTGCATCATACATTCAGCTAACATTCATGTCAGGGATAGGCTGAAATGTTTGATTATGCTTTTTATATATATTAGCAATGAAGTCCATTTCTAGCTTCTGGGTATTGCTACGACCAAAATACCTGGGGACAACTTGGGCACAAATAGAATAGATCTAGGGCAATATTTTTCAATCTTGACAACTTGACAATGTCTACCTTCAACTCCCAAAATTCCATGCTGGAGAATTCTGAGAGTTGAAGTCGACATGTCTTCAATTTCTCAAAGTTGAGAAACATCAATCTAGGGCAGTGTTTCTCAACCTTGACAATTTTAAGGCATGTGGACTTCAACTCCCAGAATTCCACAGCCAGCATCGCTGGCTGTGGAATTCTGGGAGTTGAAGTCCACATGCCTTAAAATTGTCAAGGTTGAGAAACACTGATCTAGGAAAAGTCCAGGATTTGCAGTGATTTACCAAAAGGTCAGTTTCAGGGGAAAAATTCTTTAAAAACCTTAAGAAGAAGATTTGGACAAGCCCGGTAGCCATTGGATTTGCTGTTGGGAAAAGATTTAGAAAATAGATAAAAGATAAAATGGAGAAAAGCCACAGAAAATCAAACAATTAAATACTTCCGATTGTGATGTTCTGTTTCTTTATGTTCAAATTACATTTGTCTCAAATTTCCCAATCCTTCTCTTATTTTAACAGTAATTCGCACATTAATGTAAACTTTCTTCTACCAGCATTTTTGTTTATTGACAATATGACTCACTCTTGCCAACGCACTTAGTTTTTTTCCTGACCTTATAAACATGCCCTTTGGTTGTCAGGCTGACTCTGCTTCAGCCAGCTCTGGAGACAGATGAAAGCAGATTTAATTTAGAATTATCTAATGCTAATGATTATCAGTCATGTGTATATGTGTATGTATCCACATATTTAAATCTTTGTGATGTTTTTAGTTTACCATGTATTTCCTTTGTTTATTTTTTTTTCTTTTACAAACTATAAAATAATGGTTATTAAGTTAACATTACTGATTCATGGCCAAATCCATTCTGGACATAATCTACAACATATTAACTTGGAAGGCAGAAAGGAGAGAAAAAAAGATTTGCTGCAACAAATGCTAGGACCTGCTTGGAAGTGCTCCACATTTATTTTTTATTTTTTTTAATGCAGCTTCCATCATATTAACTTACAAGCTTTCTACTGGTTATCTGAACATCAATCTGAACTCTGTATTACATCTAAAGTGGATTGGGTCCTTAGAATGCAGTGATGACAATGCTCATAATGCACCCATGTTCACCCCACAAATATGCACATGCAAAAAAGATTCCTTTGGTCATCAGGCTGAGGCTTTAAAAAGGCCTCACTATGGCATGATGAGACAATTTTGGAAAGAGAATTGAGTACATTGAGAGGCTCACATTTGAAGACTTAATTGCCTTGTGGGGATGGGTGCCTTCTGAAGAGAAATTTCAGTACACAAGAAGGGATAGTCCTTTCTTCTCTAGAGATGTGTTTTTTTCCCCAACTGTCTTCCTGCATACAGCAATTATGGCTTTAAAAGTTGTCCACTGCTGCCAATAAAAACGTCTTAAAAGCCTAGTTGTTTTATACAACTAGACAGCTGTGGGCCAGATGGAAACAGCCCTCAATGTTACATCTGGTCTATGAACGAGAGGATCTGTTTAGAGTGAAGAAATTGGTTGAATTAATACAAGAGTAAAGTAAGTACATTCCACTAAACATTTCTTCTTTATTAGGAAGAAGCAACCAACTAGCGAATAGTAAAGCTGGATGCTTCCTCAATCTTAACTCTTGTACATCTGTTGGATAGCCAATAATACTGGCATTTTGTCAATTACTAAGCATGAGGATCCCCAAGGCTCCTGTCTGGTTGGTTACATTTTTTCTATTTTCATTTATTTATTAGATTTTTATCCGCCTGTATTACTTTATAAATAATTCAAGATGGCAAATGTATGATGCTTCTTCCTCCTCCTCTTTTTGCCCACAAGAATTACCCTTTGAGGGGGTTGGGCTGAGAGAGAATGACTGGCCCTAAGGCATCCAGCCATCTTTCATGCCTAGGGCAGGACGAGAACTCAACGTCTCCTGGTTTGTAGACCAGCACCTTCACCAATACATCAAACTGGCTCTTTCTTTTCCCTCTACTTCACAAATAAGTAAATAAATAAATAAATAATCCAGGATGAATGAATATGTTATAGCAGTGAGGGCGAACCTTTTAGAGACTGAGTGCCCAAACTGCAACCCAAAACCCACTTATTTATCGCCGGGTGCCAGATGGGTGGGGCCCACTGGGTGGGCATGGCAGACTGAGTGGGTGTGGCCAAGGTGGGTGTGATCATCTCGATGTTGCTCATGGGGAGGGACGCTTGTGGGGGCTGGGCAGGGTTGGGAGACATCCAGGGGGTCTCTGGTAGGTAGAGCGGTGGGCAGAAGGCTCATCCTGTGGGATGAGGTGAGGCAGGGTGGGGATCCCATTGTCACAGGGCAAGGCGAGGCAGGGTCCAGGAAGGCTGGGCCTGACACCGTCGGGCCCCACACACACAGGCCAGCAAGCGCATGGGGCCGACAGTGTCTGTCAGCAGCCACAGCCTGCCGGCCCCTTGACTGGCGCACTTTGGGGCTCCACAGCCCGCAACTAGCAATTCAGAGAAGCCACCTCTGAGCTGGATGACCGGCTGACAGTTGAGGAGGCGTGCCCAGGAAAAGGAGAGCATGCAAGGCCAGGAGGGATGGGACAGGGGGGGAAGGAAACCAGCCACGCTGGGATGCATCCAGCCATGTGGGACCTCGGCGAGTTAGCAGGTGGCTGGTTGAAGAAGGACAGTTACCATCTCCAGGCCATGGTGCATGTGCCCACAGAGAGGGCTCTGAGTGCCGCCTCTGGCATGCGTGCCATAGGTTCGCCACCACTGTGTTATAGGTTTTGGCCCTGAATTTGGCGGGTCAACTGTTCCTGATGCCTGCAGAGGCATCCCATCAACTGTTGTACATAAGATATTGTTTATGGAAGTGCCGAACATACTTAGAAATTGTTTTGCCAGAAAATATAATTAGCAGCTTGTTCACTGTCTTGTTTATGCAAGAAATAAGGTAGTTCCTTAGTTCTCCTCCTTTCTTTTTTTGCATTTCTGAACAAAAAATTAAATTTAAAATTCTACATTTTTTTTGCAAATTCTAGTAACTCTCTTATCCTATATCTAATTTCGATTTCCCAAAGAAAAAGTTTTAAAGGAACATTTAAAGGACATCTAACATATGTTTCCATGTGTTTACAGACGGTAGTGGAATAGGTGTAGGTAAGGGTTCTCCAACATGTTCAATACTATTAACCCCCCAAGGTTTGATGTGATTATCCATTGTTGCGGTTGTTGTGATACTATTAGTTAAAGTAGTATTTATTAAATTATTTTCTTATTTTCTCATATTTAATTTTTGGAGTTAACAATCTAAAAGGAAGGAAGGAAGGAAGGAAGGAAGGAAGGAAGGAAGGAAGGAAGGAAGGAAGGAAGGAAGGAAGGAAGGAAGGAAGGAAGAAAGGAAGGACATCACAAATCTATAAGATACTTTGCACTAGGAGAGAGTGACTGGCCCAATGTCACCCAGTAAATACCATAGTGGCGACTGAAATCCAAGTTTTACAGTCCAAGACCAATAGTAAACAGTACTGTTTTGTTGAGAGCATGGTTCTGTAAAATATCTTAATAAATTACATGATGTTATGAATTGCAGATCTACCAAATCCACTTAAAAAAAATGAAGATGCCAGAGAGATACTTACTGCTGGCCCTGGTTTCCCAGGCATACCATGTGAACCACGTGCCCCCTAAGAAAAAAAAGAAAAAAGGTTATAGACAGAAATCTGATTACACGACCACGTTTTCCAAAGTGATATTGATTGCTTAAAGAGATATCAAGGAAATCTACCACCAGTTTCTATTAGGAACAGAGGGGCTCCATCACCACACATGTAACTCATGAGAGAGGTTGATTTCTCATTGATTATAAAGCCTTCATGCAAGGAAGACTGGAGTTGTAAGCACATGTCCTTGGAAATAACTTGGCATAGAAAAGTCATCCCCTGTTTTTTTTCTTAACCACTTCAGGGGAAAGTATTTGTTTTGAATTGAACAGAAGCAGTTTTCTTCTTCAATGTGTTTCAGATTATTTTCAGCTGCTATTGACATATAGGTCAGCCCTGATAACTGCTGTTCTATTTCTACATAAGGGCTCTAAAAAGCCATTGGAAATTTCCAAGGCCATTTCATTGCTTTTTAGTGCAATTGGCTAAAACTGATTGTTTCCAAAATTAGCCTTTAACTAGAAGTCAGGTTTAAAGTGAACAGCAAGCAAAGACCTATTTAAGTAGGAATGGTTTAACAAGCTAGTTCAACAATTTTACTGGCTTTATCTATGTTACTGTACAAAAATAATTACTTACTGGAACGCCTTGTGGTCCAATTCGTCCTCTTTCTCCTGCCATCCCTCGGGGACCCTGGAGTCAATAATACCAAAAGAAAAATATATTAGTCCAAAGTTAAATAGGAAGTGGAGATCATCTGCTTGTAATTCTTCCCAACTCAAGTTATGACTGACTGATAATTTCCTTTATCCACCCCAAAACAAATATTATCTGGGCAGTCAACATAAAAAGAATAAAAGTTCAGTGAATCTTAGGTAAACATACAGACACACCCAAAGAGTTCAGGAAATGGAATTTAAAATATCTTTCAAATAAGACAGAACCCTTTTCTTCTCTCACTTATGAAGTAAACATGTTGTGTCGTACATTTTTCTCGATGAAAGAACCAGATAGGAAAATGCAAAGAAAATTCCTTAATAGGCACCTGTGCTGAGAATAATCTTCTAAGGCAGACATGTCAAAGTCATGACATCATGTGACATCACGTGACGTATTGGAGGTTTTTCTCCATTGCCAGCAATGGGGTGGGCGTGGTTTCCTGGTGATGCGTCCGGCCCATGGGCCAGCAGTTCTAAGGCAATGTATAGCAAGTATGGCATCTCCAATTTGGTGTTAATTATTAGGCAGGTGCATAAAGGATAAGACAATCTATCGTCATCCTATCATCACATCCAGTTTCAATTAAATGCAATTAATGTGAAAGAACAAGCAGATACAGTGAAAAGCATAGTCAATCACCTTTAAGGTCAATGATGACAGAAGAGGCATAATACATTATAAATTATAATGTAATTAGAAATTACAATATAAAAGCATAATATAAAACCAGATAATGTATCTGCTTTTCCTACAGCAACAGTGGTGATGGATGACACGGAGGGAAACTTGAGTTCATAGAAAAAAGTTCTTCCCCTGCCATAAGGAAAACAAGTTATATTGTCTTTGGTTTTGTTTTTTTGTTTTAAAAAAAAGTCTCCTTGCATTCTCTCAGTTACTATTTCAAGGCTCAATCTGGCTGACTGTCTCTATAGGAAACAAACTGCTAGCATAGCTCCTGTGGGAATTAATTTTTTTCAACTTAAAAAAAAAACACCCCTTTGCTCAATTTTCTTGCAGTTTGGATGGCACCTGGCAACTGATATTGATTGCCATCCCAAATAATTTTATAACCCTGGGGTCTAAAACAAGAGCAATTGAACAAGAAAGCTGAATGAAGAAATAAAATTGCTAAAGATATTTCTTCAGTAATTAGACTAAAACTGCACTTATATTGTAATAGAAAACCCTACAGAAAGAAAAAAAAAGAAAATAATTGTGAATAATGAATATGATACACTCACCATAGGACCTATTCCACCCATCTGCCCTGATGGACCTGATTCACCCTATACATTGCGTGAAAAAAAAATAGTTTATTCGAACTTAGGGACCCACATATCAGCAACAAAGCAAAAAGAAACTAGACACTTTGCAACAATCCCTTCCTCATATAACAAAATTAAATTGTAATTTAATATATATTCCAAATAGAAGATAGTTGGAAATTATTCCAAGTGAAGCATCAGATTTTGTTGCTTCAATTTTTGTGAGGTTTTGTTGTATCATTTTGATGGCTTCTGTTTCTCTTTCTACTGATCCTTCCATGACAGCCTCCAATATATACATGAAATGTATCATTCACATTAGATTGCCTTGTGAGTGTGAGGGATTTTTGAGGACAGATTTAAATATCTAGAAGGGATGGTTCTTTCTTCTCAGGAGTCTATTCCATCCCAGTTCTCTCCAAACGGAGAGTTATATTTTTAAAAGGTATCCACTGCTGCCAATGAAAACTTTTTAAAAGCCTAGTTATTCCACAGGCTAGACAGCTGTGGATCAGATGAAAATGGCTCTCAATGCTACATTTGGTCCATGAACTGTAGGATGAAATGAAGTCAGGTTTGGATGTATTCATTCTGCCAGTATTTCTCATGTCTGAATTTCATCTAAATTCATTGAGAACATCCTTCTGCTAGTAAATAGTTCTTCTGCAATATTTTTGTTACCTAGCTACAAGCAAATGTTGATGGAACTCTTAACCTATAGTTTTTTCTGGCTTTATCTAGATTAAAGAAGGCAGTTAAATTAACACAAGGATAAAGTAAATCTATCACACTAAAGCTTTCTTCTTCATCAGGAAGAAGCAACAATATGTGTGAAATGAGCTTATTTAAATCCATCCATGAAGCACCTAGTGGGCAGCAAAAGTAAATATTTCCTCACTTTTAACCCTCCTAGAACTACTTCTATTGCGTAGAATCAATATTTGTATTTGTATTTTTGTATTTAATTTTATTTATATGCCGCCCAATCCCAAAGGACTCAGTAATGCTTAATATTGTCATTTTGTCTATTGCTAAACACAAGAAACTCAAGGATCTTGTCTGATTGGCTACTTTTTATTTACTTGTTTTATTTATTTAAAGCAATTTATATAGTTGTCTATCTTTCAACCAATTCTGAGTGGCTTCCAGTCAATACTTGTTTTCTCCTCTCTACTCTTACTATAGCCTAAGTAAGTAAGAAACTACATAATGAAACCAGGGTCTCTTTTTTAGCTCTAAATTTAGCTGCTTGCATGATTCTGCCATTTCTGAATAATTAATTTTGACATACATTTTTGCAAACATATCATGCAGCATAGAAGGTTTGGCCACTAAACGAATATTTCTTCCATAACTTCTCTAAAAGTATGCAATTCATGTCATAGCAAGTGGCAGCAACAGTGGTCAAAAACAATTTTTTACCTTAGATCCAAGGGCTCCAATTTCACCTTTAGGACCATCACGTCCCTTTTCTCCCTATGACATAAATATAAATCCACTGAGCAATTGCAGTGGCATATTAAGCCCAGTAAAAAAAACAGACAAATAATTTTGAAGTCACATTCACTGAACATAGTGAAAAGGGAAGCAAAGATTTTAAAAAAATAACAAGAGAAT
This sequence comes from Crotalus tigris, assembly GCF_016545835.1. Lineage (NCBI taxonomy): Eukaryota > Metazoa > Chordata > Lepidosauria > Squamata > Viperidae > Crotalus > Crotalus tigris. Next base: position 203,835 of record NW_024097600.1, read on the forward strand.
AAATATCAATATATTCACACTTACTCTAGGGCCCTTTAGACCTTGATGACCTGGTGTACCAGGAAAACCTCGAGCTCCCTGAAGCAGAATGAGAAAGTCCACAATTATATAATGACACAAGACGCTTCTTCGTTTCAAGTCAGACTATTGTCCCAGTAGTCCTCCTTCCTGTCCCCATAGTATAGATGTTTGTACTACCTATCTATCCACACATACAAGTTGCCTATAGTCATTTGAACTGTGTATAGGCTTTGCATGTAAGAAAATTATGCAGGGATAAACATGGTTCTCTCGATTCTTATCTTCTTAGTGGTCTCTTAACATAACAACGAGGGGACCAAGTGCCTGACCCATGACATTTTTTTAATTGTCCAGCACGTTTGTGCAATAAAGAATCTCCTCTATTCCTGGAAGTGTACGCTATTTAAAGTAAAATTACATACAACATAATATGCATAAAGAGCATTTGGTAAAGGGTTTCTTCCTCTTCTTTTGAATATGCATGGATGACAAGGAAATTCAAAATGGAGACGATAAGGGCGGAATTATTAAGTTCCCAGATGCAAGGATGGTAATATATAATCCATCACATTTTAACCCTCAGAATCCTGGAAGTGACACCAATTGAGGAAGGCTAGTCCAACTTTTTATACTGGGTTCTTTATTTGATGATAATGGGAAAGTATTAATTACTTAGTGCAAGAATAGGTAACAAATTGATGTATGAGGATTGAGATACAAAAACACTGGAAAACATAACATATGATTTTGCATCTGCCACTGAAACTAAGAATTATAGAACAGTTGAATGATGGGAGAAGAGCTGAGGTACTTGGCAAAGAAAAAAAGAAAGAGGTCCACAGATAAAATAAAGAAGGGAGGCAACTAACTTTAAAAGGTAAATAAACAAGCATTTGTAGAAACCACAAATTAACATTCTGGCATAAGTATAATGCATACCTGAGCTTTCTACATTACAAAATCTTAGCTTTGGGATGCAAAATTATATACAAATTTCACTGCTTATGCTTAAATAAAAAATAATTTTGAAAAGCTTCAAAGGAAACAGCAGGTGATAATCTCAAAAAATTGGGGGGGAAATGAAATGGCAGAACTTGTTTTACAATCTCCTGCAAAAGGCTTTTAGTTCTCACAGTCGAACATGATTCCTTCAAGAGTATGGGGGAAAGTACCATTTAGTAAATGGGAACCTCTTCTCTCCTGTGATCCTGATCAGAAAGCAACTAAAGGCACTACCCAAATTGAAAGGGCTTGATTTTAAGTGTCTTAGCTTTTCTATTCATTTTTCCCCAGGGCAGATCATTCACCAGATATGCTGATTTCCAAAACTTGCCAGAAAGCCAAATCTAACTTTTACAGGTCTTTGAAATGGCTTGAGATTAATGATTAGTCATTAAATCCTTCGAAAATATTTGCATATTTTAATGTTTACTTATTTGTCCAAGTTTTCAAAGGATTTTGTTATCTGAATAAGTTTTTTTTAATTTAGATTTATTAATAAATAAAATAAATTGTGAAGCACATCATGGAAAAAAGTGTGCGTTATCAGGGCCCTGGAGTTTTTATACTTAGCTGTAATATAAACTGAGCTGTTGTTCTGTAGCTTAACAGAATAACAGAGTTGGAAAGGACCTTGGAGGTCAACTAGTCCAACCCCCTGCTCAAGCAGGAAACCCTATACCATTTCAGAAAAATGATTCTCCAATCTCTTCTTAAAAACCTCTAGTGTTTTAGCACTCACAACTTCTGGAGGCAAGACATTCCACTGATTAATTGTTCTGTCAGGAAATTTCTCCTTATTTTTAGGTTGTTTCTCTCCTTGATTAGTTTCCTTCCATTGCTTGTGTGCTGCCTTCAGATGCTTTGGAACACTGCTATCATGTCACTGCTAGTCCTTTTTTCATTAAACTAGACATACCTAATTCCTGCAACAGTTTTTCAAGCATTTCTCATTAGATTCTGAAATTTAAATGCACATAGAAAACAATGAGAGAAAATGTGCCACTAATGGTTTTGCCTCATTGGTCAGGAAATATACATCTTTATAATCAATAAAGCTTTGGAATTTGTCCTGTTTATTATGCATAGTTCTTTACGTTTTCTTGGAAAGCAATCCATTTTTGAACCAGCAATCTTAAAACAGAATTGTTTAAAGCTTTCTCCTAAAACATTTACCTCATGGGGCTCTTTCAAAAGTGCTACTGTATTGTATTTCACAGGACAGCAAATCATGCATTTACTTTGAATGGAAGAGAATGATAATTTTGCACTGACTGTTCAATGAGAGGAAAGAGAGGAGCTGACCAAATTGGCAAAGTGACACCTAACAGCCATTTTTCTGTTGTTTTGTTTCATGTTTCTGTTTTTTGGAATCTGCTAACAAGCATTTTTCTGTAATTTTGTCTAACGATAATACAGCAATATAACTATTGACCCTGTTCAAGGAGAATAGAGGAGACAAAGAAAACCTCTGGCTCATCCTGATATAAGTCCTGTATTATCTAGCAACTTTGACATATAGTGATACTATCCACATGAAAATTATTTGTCTATTTCAATGCATTTCCTGAGTGCATTGCATTAACATTCTCTTTGCAACTGAAACTCAGTGGATGGCTACATCTTTTGATCTTTTATATTTCGTTTTTCACACTCAGGAACATTAGTCAAGAGATACATGTTAATAAGGATTTTTTTTCACTCTTATCTTCTATTCCCAGCTGTCATTCCTATGAAACAATATAATTCTCAAAGATAAAATCTCTTACACATTCTAAAAACCAAGTAAGTTTAAGAAATTGAGCTAATAGAATACAGGTCTTTTATCTTTTCTTCTTTTTAAAAAAGTACACTTGCCGATGACATATAAATTGTGTAAGTGCAGTCTAGGATTCTTTACAGATTTGATTTTTGATTTTTTGATTTATGATTTTTTTTTCAGAGAAACAGCTAATTGTACATACTGGAGATCCTGGAAATCCAACTTCCCCAGGTTGCCCTGCTCTGCCAGGTTCACCCTAAAAGAAGAAAACAATCAAGTCATAAAACCACATTATAAAGGTAATGGTCGATCTGATTGGGTTGCTGCTGCCATGCAGGGGGGAGGTGGGGGCAGTTGGTTTTTGTGATGTGGTTTTTAATGTTGTAAGTCAGAGGTCCCCAACTTTTTTTGCACCATGGACCGGTTCCACGGAGAGAGGTTTTTCCGCAGACCGGAGGGTGCGTGGTTTTATGTGCTGCCTTTGCACACAAAAGCCCTGCATCTCTTGGATGGGGCTTTGCTTGTTTGTGTGGACTGGTTGCTGGCATGCCGTGGCCCAGTATTGGTCCATAGACCGAGGGTTGGGGACCCCTGTTGTAAGTCACCTGGAGTCACCTTGTGAGAGTTGGGCAGCCATAAAAATTTCTTAAATAAATAAATAACGTTGCACATCAGCGAATTTCTTTTCTCTGAAACATGTTATTGTCATTCATGCCGAAGGTGTGAGAAACTGTTGAAAGTTTATTTTTTTCAAAAATAATGCATTTTGAATATTGCGCCGATGTTTTCAAAAAGTCATATAAATATGCATAACTATTACCAACTAAGATTTCTGTTAACATACAGGTAACACTCTAGTCATTTATAATAAGTATATCTCTCTTTTCTTTGAAATTGTCACATCAGCAATAGCAGGTATGTCAAGCTTCCAAGAGACAATGAAGTTCTATTAGAATGTAGCAATAGCTATGCTATGAAAGCTGTCTCACTATGCAGTTGTTGGTTGAACTAAAAACTATCAGCAGATTATGCTTCATAATAATATATAATATGTATATAGCATAGCAGGAAATAAATATTGACATTAGTTTTTATGCAAAAGTGACTTTGCACCCACAGAAATGTTTTCCACTGTCATAAAGCACAACTTTATTTTATTGAAAACCGCTATCTATAATACTCTTCTGTGCCCCATTCCACACTATACCAGAGGATAATACTTTTCAGACACTTTTCATTGATACAAAATCTGTGTTGGATCAAGCCCACCATTTTCATGTAACTACGGATAAGTCAATATTCCATATTTCATGGACACTGCGTATGTGTGAAAATGTTTGCAGTATTATTTAGTCACTAATGTCAATCATCAATGTAAAATAAAATAAAAAAGATTTAGGTAGAAAATATTTAGAATATTTAGTATTGAAATTTTTGAATTTAGTTTTGAAAATAGATCAAACTTTTTTGTATCACATTATTATATGGTTGACTATGCCAACTTTCCTCAGTCTAATGTTCTCTGGACATATTAGGAACAAATTCCCAGAATTTTGAGCCTATAGAAGTTGAACCTTAACATATATGGAAGTTAGCAGGTAAAGAAAGTGGATATTTTTTTAACATACATGCTTGCTTTATTATTAAAACAAAGCAGTGAAAAACAGGATTTCACTTAGTCCCTGCTCCCCTGTAGAACGTCCTAACCAAAAAAGTTTCTTTTGCTGGTGTTTAGGATCCTTTCAACAGATGGAGTAGAATCTTATTTTACAAAAAATGTTTTATGGGTGACAGTTGCCTTGACATCAGTTTCCTTGCTTTGCTAAATAAACTTTTCTGATTTTAAGATTATTTTCTGATGATTATTATATAATGTGCCTAGCATCATACTCTTGAGAAATCTATTTTAAAACTTACATCTTCACCAGGTTTTCCTGGAGGCCCTTCTGGGCCACGAACACCAGGTGGACCCTAGTAGAGAAAATATACACATTTATATTAGGAAGTTAAATGATACTTTAACATGCTTAACACACACACAAAAAAAAATGCAACCAAAAATTAAGCAATCAAAATTGTACTGTGTATACATATTTTGATTTAAAAAAATTGCTTCCCAGACATAGCTTCTGAAAAACTTGTGACATGTCAGAATTTATAAAGCTCTATTATGCTACTTCCCCACTACTAGGTAGTATGTGCAAAATTGACCTTACCATGGATCCTGGGTCACCAAGTTCACCTGGAGGACCTGTGGGCCCAATAGGACCCTAAAAAAAAACAAACATAAATAGATAGATAGATAGATAGATAGATAGATAGATAGATAGATAGATAGATGTATATATAATAGATAGATAGATAGATAGATAGATAGATAGATAGATAGATAGATAGATAGATAGATAGATATTAGGAATGGTGTAAATCAGGACAATGATGTAGCCTATCAATTAATGAAAACAATACACAAAAATAAATGTAATATGTTATAAGAATTAAGATAGCCTAGGTCCAGCACTGATTTTCCATAATCCTAATTTCTTAATTTGTAACTTTGTAAAAATAATTTCACTCTTTCATCATCTGTGGAGCCTGTGAGACAAAAGAAACTGAAGTTGAACCCAACCCAAACAAGTTGGTTTTGTTCAAGTTTCTTTGAGGTTTTCAGTCTTGACTCCTGATACAATAGCACTGCCCCTGAAAAAGCAGTTCATTAGGAAATTTTCTTAGATTCATGGCCAATGAGCAGTTTAGAGGCTGTGGCCAGTTGGGGGTGAGGAATATTGTCCTGCTCCAGCTCTAGCTGAAATTCAAAGACTTCACAAGCAGGACTGATGCCTTCAGTATTTACTTCTCTGGTTTAGACTACTACAATGTGCTCTACATGGGGCTTTAAAAACTTCCTGGAAGTTTCAATTGGTCCTGAATGCAGTATTCTGATTGTTAACTGGTGTAGGTTGACATGAGAGTGTGACACCTATTTTCTAAACTCTCTGCTGACCCCTTCCCATATTCCTCTGAGGATAACTTAAGGTGCTGGATTTAGCTTTTAAAGGCCAAATGGCTTGGCACCAAGGTCCTAATGGCTTTTTCTTCTCTAACTGGGTTTCAACCTACCCAACTGATATGTCTAAAGAGAACTCCCTTTCTATGACATGAGGAGCCAGAGGCAAACAGGTGCTGCTGTTGCTGTGCCTGTGTTTTGGAATAGCCTCCTTCCAGAAGTTTGATCAGCTTCTCCTTTGTTGGCTTTCTTCAAGTTTTAAAAAGTGAATTGTTCTAGGGAGCATTTAGGGTATGAAATCTCACTAGCAACTGTTTAGTCCTGTAACTATACTGTATGTCCATTACTGTTGACTACTTATATTCATTTTCTTTTCATTCATTCATTCTTGTATGGTCATCAATCTCACCAGGTAATACTGGGCAGCAAACAATCTTTTTTAAAAAATAAAAACAACGACAACAATGCAAAAATTAAAATACATAGGAGTAGAAAGGCATGTTGGATATGTTTACAGCTCTTGAGCTATTTGTAAAAAGAAAGGTATAAATAAATAAGTGAATGAATGAATGAATGAATGAATGCAAGAATACATCACAAATTTTATGATTTATTATATGTACTTGGCTCACATATCATGACATCAGTATTCAGGTTTTGTATCATCACTGTACACTATGAATGCCATTGATGATACGACAAATATATTATTTAGAAAAACTAGAACAAGGGGCAAAGCTGTAGCTCAGTATCCCTTTTGCAGTTACTTGCCATGCAAGCTTTACAGATATTAAACTTTCTCTTTTCAGTGCAGCCCCTAAGTAGAGATATGAATTTCTCTACTTTAGATTAAGCAGATGTTGTGAGTAAACATCTGCATCAAAATAAATTATGGATAATCTTAACTGTGATTTGATTACTGAAATTAGCCATCTTAATAACGATAAATATAATTCATCCTACTCGAATATGGCATCCATCAAACCACAACAGTTTCAACTTCCATAATCCACATGTCAGCATGACCTAGAGGGCACCAAATACAGTCAGTGTATTATAATTTTAATTACACACAAATATTTTGAAACAAGCTACATACTGGTTTCCCATGATTACCCGGAGCTCCTCTTGGACCCACAGGACCCTATGAGGCAGGACAAATAAGCTTATTAATCAAAAAAATAGAACTAGTGCAGAAATGCAACATGCAAGCATCATATGTTGGCAAAAGAAGTTTAAAAAGACAAAATGCAAAGAAACTTATGAAAAGATATGGGAATTTCAATATAATTATTGAAATATTTGCGAAGAAAATAGGTAGAGAGATTGCAGCCTTTAGGGCAGGGGTAGGCAACCTCGGCTCTTTTATGACTCATAGACTTCAACTCCCAGAATTCCTGAGTCAGCATAGGTTGCCTACCCCTGCTTTAGATGAAACAATTGCTCTATATATTTCAGTAATTAATAACTTTTGATTCTGTCTTTGATCCCAAATAAGAAAGGAAAAGACACCTCCCAAACAAATACAATAAAATTAAAGCTTGGTCATGAACACAATCATTTGCCATAAAAGAAAATTAGGATACCAATTGTTTAGAGAGCTTTCACATTTTCTCATATAAAGCACATTCAAGTCATCTGTATAAAAATAAATATTGTTTGTTATCATACAGCATTATAATCTCTCTTACTATTCTCCAGATGATGTAAATTTATTTGCCTTCCAATAGTCAATATCTAATGTTTTACCTGTTTTAAGATTATTACTATTAAATTTAATATTTTCTTATTTCACAAATTTCATGCATTATTGAGTACAGTCTCTTAAAAACAACAACATAGTTTTTTCCACATAAAATACCTAAAACTTTATAATACCACCAAATATATATATATAATTTCTTTCCTAGATTCGGATTTACATATTTAACAAACAAAACCTTAAATATTTGCCCTGAGGCATTTCTATTCATGAAATTAAGGCAAAGCTCAATTGAGTTGTCAACATTTAGAGATTCTTGAGATTTTATGCAGTTTATACTTAAAGTGAATCAAGCTGAATCTGCTTTCTTAAAATAGTGTTTAAGAAGATGTATATCCTTTTAATTTAGCCCTTTTGTGATAAGTTGCTTTTATATTACTAATTCATAACAATGACATATTTTATTATTAAAATTATATTGTATATGAATATTTATATGTCTGTTTTTACTATTTAATAATGAAATGGGCTCTTGAAAAGACACAAGTGAATCGGACTATAGAATCTCAAAGGTGGACAACTTACAGCCAGGTTGTTAAAAGTTAATTGCTCTCAAATAGTATAAAATATGAAAGTTGGGCAATATGATTTTACCATGAAAAACTGGCATTGTCAACTCAAATTTCCCCTCAAAATGTTGTCAAGTTTGCTTCTTTAAGGGCAAAAAATTCATTTTATTAAAAATGTGGAACCTTGATCAGAAAACATTGTTCACCTTTCATTTTTCTAGAATTCACTAGATATTTTAGCTGCCTTTTGGCCCATGAATTCTGACTTTAAATTTCAAAACTCAGCATCTAAATCTATTAAAGCTGCTGCAACGGGGAGAGCAAGCATAATATATCCGCCACACATAGAGTGCATAATAATGGCAAATTAGTACTTTACAGCATGAAAAGTCCAGAAAAACATTTGAGGAAATATTATTTCCTTCTCAATAAATATTTAAAAAATAGCCTGAGGGCTATAGAAGAACGGGGTGACATTACATAGAGCTAGACAACATATCCCTCCAGAATTTACTTTTTGTTCTCTGTTCTAGTCTTGTCCATAACTGCAACTCCCAAAATACCTGGTCACTTTTCTAAGAAAACAATGGCAATTGTAATCAACATTACCTTGGGAAACATTTATCTTCTAACCTTTCACAGAGTAGATTTACCAAAAGATGTCTATAAAACCATCCATGAGGGGACATATAAAAAAAGCCTCTTACAAGAAGAATTGTGGCCATGTGGGATGCAGAAATTGAACAACTGAAAATATATTTTGAACTTGTTTTAGCTATGTACTTAGTATCTATAACACACTCCTGTTCACAGAGTTTTCAGATCACCCCAGGCATTTTATACATCTCTTCTATTGTTTGACAAGTGGTCTATCACAATGTATAAAGCTGTTTGGGATACACTGTGAACAGAATTTATTGTGCTGTAAGATCCATCCAGCTCCACTTTCATTTTTTTTTTGCAGTGTTTATTTCATATATATTTCATTAATTAATTAATCAATTCATATCCTTACCACTGGACCAGGCATCATCATCTGTGAAAAGGCATCATCTTGTTCTGTCATCTGAGATGCAAATGGCTGTAAACATAAGAAGTTTGGTTATTCGAAAAGAGTATGAAAGGTGTTTTTGTTCCCATCATCAGAGATGTTCCAAAAATGAACAATACTGTCAGCACTGCTTTAAATCATTGCAATGATGAATTCAAAACTGACTGAATTGTGCAGCCACATTCATTTGTGGGTCTCATCTTTAAAAACATAGGGAAAATTAGGCTTCACCTTCTTTGAGGCTTATTAATGTATTACAAATGAATAAATGCTGTTTGCTGTTAAAATTTCATTCTTTAAAAAAAGAAAAGAAACTTCAGATGTATGGAAGAAAAAAGAGAACTGTCCCAAAGTCATGATTGAATAGGGAAATTCTTGTTCACATCTACCACTTTTCTCTCCTCATTATTTCAGTCAAGTTCAGTTGTGTAATTCTGCGATTGCTATAATGTTTGCATATTATATTAGAAATTGATAAATATTTGCCAGCTGAGAGCCACTTTTCTAGGGATATTTTAGCTTCAGGGCACAGTAACCATTATGAAGAGGCAAGGGCACATGACCCAAAACATTTCACTCATTGTATTGTGTTTTTGCTATTTAAGGACAGCTTTAAACCTAAAATTTAAACACAAAAAAAAGTTAGTTACATTTCTTTGTGGCTTGGATCCTCATTCAGCTTGTGGGGTAGAGTATGTCTATCTAGCTATTAAATTATTTTTATCAACTACATTTCAATAGCCTTTGGAGAAAAACACAAGTTTGCTTTATGTTTTTCCTTAAGGACAACTGATTCCAAAGTTCACTAATCATTTGAACATAACTTTGAATTTTCTATAGTACAGATTGCTTTTGTTTCCAAAGATACACCAAATTTAATAAAACAAAATGTATTATCTTTTCATACAGGTTTGAGGGTCAGGAGTTTGAGAAATTAGTATAAATTAAATTATCCAAGGTCTGAAACAAATTATCTGCCTTATAAGGATGATTAGGTTCTCTCTCAAATAGTGATAAAAATAAGGAACAATAACAATAACAAAAATTTTCTGCAAAATCCAAGCCAAATATCAATATATGCACACATATTTAAAACTGCTCACGCAAACAAAAAAGTCTTTGTCTTGCATGACTCCTAACATTCTATGCTTCTCTTTTGTTGATCTAACTCTCTGGAAATGTAACAGGTAAGTTGGATATCACTGAAATATATAATTCCTCGCAAGCTTTATAAATGGCAGATATAAATTTTACAGACACAAGGAAACAACCCTGCAGCCTCTAAGATTATTTTCTTCTAAAGCACCAAAGAGGGCAGAAATATTTCTGCTATTCTGGTTTTTTTTTTCACCATCTATTATCCACAATCCACTATCCATGGATTCATTGAAGTTCAAACTGCCCAAAACTATAAAAGTTGTAATCAATGGCAGAGGGAGCACGAAGGTAGAAACAGTTATAAAAATCCCCAGTGACAGTTGCAGCAAAATGTTTGGGAACCTCCAGTTTCCTTTGAAATCCCACCCAGAGAGAAGAAAAAATATAAACTTCTATTGATGTGCAAGAGTTATGAGAATGAGAATCATAACGGTAAAATATATGTCTATAATTAATAGTAATCTGATGGAAGTCCATTGGAAATCTTCGCTATTTTATCACATGTCTATAGCAACATGTGCTGTGTGTGGCTTCCAAAAGATTTCAGTATACCCTTCAACCATTCTGAACATTGAGTTTACACTGTGATTTTTATTGTGACAGAAGGTGGAAAATGGTGCATACAGAACATGATCTTATTGATTATATCAGGTCTACTTTTGTTAATCACTGTATATCTGTTCTTTTTTTTTTTTTTTTTGTCACAAAACCATGTTTTTGGAGTACAGTTCAGGAATGTTGTCCTTAAAACCCGGCAGTTCAGCAAAGGGTAGGGATGACATGATATACAGTACTCAGCCTCCCATTAGTAGACTATGTGAAAATGCTCCAAATTCAAAACATTTCTAGGTTGACATATCCTCTTCACAACTGGTTTTGAGTTCAAGAAAAGGTTAATTTCAGCATTCTGAAATTCAGGCAGTCCTCAACTTATGACCGGCTGCTTACTAACTGTTCAAAAATATGGCAGACCCCCAAAAAAGGGACTTATGACCTAGATTTGAAGTTATGTCAACCACCCCACTGCTGTCACATGACTGCATTTTGGGCATTCAGCAACTATCCTACATTTTTGGCCATTTGCAGCGTCCCAATCACTGCAATGTATGTTGTTTTTGCCAGAAACCTCTGTTCACTTCCAGTTTCTGGCAAAAAATGGCATGTAGCGAACAATAGGTTTGCTTAATGACCACAGCATTTGCTTAACAATTGCAGCATTCACTTTACAACCGCTGTTGCTTAACAGCCATTGCAAAAAAAGGTCATAAAGAGTCTGCAGTCACATCTTAATCCATTTAATTATTGTCATGACTTAGGAACATAATTGTGGGCTCAATTAGGCTCAGGTAGTCAAGAATTATCTGTAACCACTACCAGTTAAGATCAAGCCATCCATTTTGAATGGGAACATTTCAGATTTGAAGCCCTTTTGTACATTGGGACAAACTAGCCAATTACATTTTAATCTGACATGTTTGCAAACCAGTCTGGGTGGGCTCAGTTATTATTCAGTTTATCGTTATCACAGCATGCACATGTAGGAAATTGAGTTAATTAAATTTACTACTGTCACTCACTCTGCTGATGCCATCTGGTCCAGTGGATGGTTGCCCAGGAGGTCCAGGGTCACCAGGTTGTCCAGGTACACCAGGTTCCCCATCTACTCCTGGAGGGCCACGGGCACCCTAGAAAGAGATTGGATATAAAGCGTATTTAAAGAAAGCACACATATTCATCAAGTAGGCAGTGTATAAATCATTTCAGTCATTGGGTCCAACAACTGATGTATCCACAAGCTTACTTCCACAATTGCAGTGTTCCCATGGAGTCTTCACTGCATTAAATTACCAATAGTCTTTACATAGGATCTGAATGAAATCTCAAAGGATAAACTAACAGATCTCATGAAAAAAAATCTCATTCATTTGAATGGAATCGGCACCATATAGCTTATTGCTAAGTAATACATTTAAAAATAATAAGACTCCAAAGGAATGATTTTGCTACTTTCATTCTTACATTTTTTCCTGGAAGAATTATAAATCTGAGGATTGACATTTTTTTTTTATCAGCAGTGTTTTGACTGATGAAAATCCTTGACCTTCATGGATAAAAAAAAATTCTTGGAATGGATATGTTGAAATTGCAATAAATTAATATTTATACTAGGAAATTAATTTTGTGGATTTCAGATATTTACTTAACAAAGGCAAAACTGCCTATTTTGCATCTCCACAAGGTTTAAATACCAACAGGCATGCACGCAAGCAGCTTTTATTTCCATTTATGCAGGGCATAAATTCAGAGAAATATCTCAAAGTCTATGGATACCATTCCAGATTTATACTGGCAGAGACTATGGAGCAAGAATGTATATTAAAAGTAGAACCAGGCTTTTTAGAAGACAGCTGGAAAAATCACAAAATAATTAATGCAAATATTTCATAAATCTGGAATAAAACCTGAAGTATCTTGGTAACCTAATATATTCTACAGCCTCTTCCATTTATGCACTGCTCTACTGCTTTGAAAGTGAATGGATGAAGTTGCTAGCTGACTAAAGGAGGTCAAGGAAAGAATAACTAAGTGTTGCTTAAGAACCTGTTTTAATACTCATGCAAATAATGGGAGAGGGAAAATGATTATTCTGGCTTTTATCAAATTATTTTGTAAAAGCTGGAGATTAAGGGATTTCTGTGGGAAATCAGGAAAGGTGAACTGTCATAAAAAACCTGGCTTCCGGGTGGGATAAGCAGCAGCTTTACTAGGCTTTTTAGTAAGCCAATGTGAGGGAACACATCTGAGTCTCTCTCAGGGAAACTTGGAATTTTAAGATTCAGAAGTTTAAAAGTTATAATACCCGTTCCTGAAATTTTCCATGTTGGACCCACCACTTTGGAACTTTGAGGTGGCCTAGTGAAGTGTATGGGATAAATATGTCACACACACACACACACACACACCCCAACAGCCAATGCAGTGAAGTCTCTCCCATGGTTTTATTCTTTAGGGTTGAGTGGAAGGGTTTGGATTATTCTGCCCAAGTAAAACCTAGTTTTAGAGATCAGTTTTTCATTGATTTCTGATTTTTAAAAAATCTGTGTGTAATTATAAAGATCATTCATCTGTAACCTACTTAACTGGTATGTATCATTGTTTCTAATACCAACTTTGCAAGTAATATATCAAGAGTTTTTAAACCATCAGTATTATGCTTATTAATTATTAAAATATGCAAGAACTTTCATCTTCTCATATCAAAATATCAAATCTTCTGATATATATGAAAATTGGAGATGGGACCTCTCCATTCCATACATTTACATCTTAGATACATCTATGGTTGCAGGTTAAGGCCTACATGCTACTTCTTTACATACTGGTATTATGTTGTAGTGTATTGGTAGATATTATGCTGAGTGTGTAAAATTGTACACCATAGCAAACGATTAAAAGTAGAAATAGCTACCCACAAAAATACTTAATCAAAATTCTAAGATCATCAATACAACTGAAGTGAAAACTGACATTTTTCTGCAAAAAAATGGTGGATCAATTATTTGAGAAATAAATGAGGAGTTGGAAAATCAATTATCTATAGTACCGTTCTCTTTTGTCAATTACTTCCACAATTCATCTTATAAACAAGAATTTGCTGATGAAGACCACTAGATGGCGCTTTAATACACATACTTTTAATACTTAAATGTATTTCAGTAGTGGTAAAATAGTCAAGTCACTGAATTATTCATTCATATAAATTAATTCCTCTCTCTCTCTCTCTCTCTCTCTCTCTCTCTCTCTCTCTCTCTCTCTCTCTCTCTCTCTCTCTCTCTCTCTCTTTTAATTCTCATTGATCCCTTAGAGGTAGTGAGAATTATTACTATATTATTATGCAATCAAAATGCATGTATTTCCTTAAATCTATCAGCTCCTTATGTGTAAAGCTCTTAATGCAGCTCTATAACATAGTTCAAAAGTTAGCAACTTGGTACCTTTCAGACATTATTTACCATTGGCCAAGATTGGTTAGATTAAATTGCCTACATCTGCTAAAAATCTAGCAAATGTAAGTTGAGTTATCAGATCAAGCAGCCTGCTATATTCTACAGCAGTACAATGCTGTAAATCACTGCCAGTGACACAACTGTTGTCCATTGTCATATTCCCTGCATCTTTCCAGCAGGAAGCTTCAGTAAGCTTCAGTAGCTCCTATCCCAGGTTCTCCAGAAACCTCCTCCTTTCATCCTAATGAAAAAGATGTAGTTAGGCTGATACCAGGTTGGGTAGGGCTTCTACAGAAATGGGAATTTCAATAGGTATGACTTGCCTGAAAACCTATAGTGGTTAAAATGTTCTCTTCTACATACCCTTCTTTCCTAATTCAATTCTTTTACTTATCTTCTCCCTTTCTGCAAAAGTTCCATAGTGGCACAGTGGTTAGAATGCAGTATTGTAGGCTAATTCTGCCATCTGCCAGCAGTTCAATTCTCACCACCTCAAGGTTAACTCAGCCTTTCATCCTTCCGAGGTTGGTAAAATGAGGACCCAGATTGTCCTCATTTTGGCGGGCCATAGGCTGACTCTATAAACCGCTTAGAGAGGGCTGTAAAGCACTGTGAAGCGGTATATAAGTCTAAGTGCTATTGCTGTTGCTATTGCAAGTCTTACAAATGCCTTCATAATCACAGGTTCACTGACGACTTCTCTCAAATTCTATGTCTCATATTACAGTACAAGGGTTGGGGGCAATGTAAATATATATATACATTGCTTACTGGTGTACACCGCTTAGAGAGTGCTTGCACTTAAAGCGGTATATAAGTCTCATAAATAAATAAATAAATAAAATCCCATCTGAGATTGTCCTTGGAGATGGCACTGAAGATACTGTGGCATTAATCTGACTATTTTAACCAGATGGAGCCATGTTATACTCCTTCTGTTCTATAGATTTTTAGTTTAACCTGCAAGCGTTGATAACCAGATCTTCCCCTATAAGCCATGCTGTGACATCAGTAAAGATGTGGTCTTTTTTATTTACAGGGTGACTTGTAAATAAAAGAGAATATATAGGGGAAAAATAGAGAATATATAGTGCCTTCACTATGTATGTGAGTATACACTGCAGGATTGTGTGGAAGCCTTCACGTGAACAATTATACATGACAAACCCTCTATAGAACAATATGGGTATTGTTGCGTCCTTGGCGGGAAAACAGACACGAGAAGCAGCTGGAGTTCTCAGGTTCTTTTATTCAGCGTTCAGCTTACAGGAAGGTGGCTTCGGCTCAGCCCAAACGCCTCGCAGCCCCTTATATAGGCAACTCCCGGGTAAATGGGTTACTTTTCCCGCGCCAGCACCCGCGCATGCGCACGGCGCTGGCGACAGCCTGTCTGGTCCCGGGCAGCTTTGCACCTGCCCGGGACTGCCTGCAAACGCCCGAGCCGTTTGCAAAGGCTCGGGACATAACACCCCTTTCCCCCGGGCTAAAACTACTACCAACATACAGCATTTATTTTATATAACATTTTGCTCCCCAGTGCTCCCACTGTTTACTGGCCTTTGCCTTGCCAGCAATGTTATGTAGTCTTCTAGGTACTTGGGAGATTTCTTTGCTCTCTGTGACCTTCTTAGCTGTGGGTTACTGGCATAAGTCCCCTGACTGGAGGGAGGCGTGAGCCTATTCTCTCTATTGTGCCCTGGTGTCTTCCAAGGACTGTGCCCCGATGCCTGGCCTGCTTGCTTGCCCACCGGGCTCGTCAGGCCAGGGCTTCTGTTGCTTTGTGACCTGGTTGACCTGCCTAGCTGTAGACCCTCAGGCCCCTTGAAGTGATAGCCGCTGCTGGGCGTCTCTGTAGGACCTCCTAGGTCAGTCCAAGACCTGTCAGGAGGCTGTCCATTCCCTGAACCCCATTCTGTGTTTGGGCTCATGTGGGTTTCTGTACTCTCCCAAAACTCAGGTGTCCCCTGATTTGTGCTAGGGGTGTTGTAGTCGGGACTTGGTTCCTCGACTAGCTCTGTGTATGTTTGACCCTCTGTAGGATTTGGGGTAAGGTCAGGCCAACTTTGGGATTGTGTGCCAGCTCTCTTGCGGGGAATGATTTGTTGGGATGCCCCCGGGTATCCTCCGTGACTGGAGTGCTGTGTGATATGTGTGGAAAGTGAGTATGCCCCCGGGGTGACTCCCTGGCTGGAGTAGGCGTGGATGCCTGTTGTGTGGGTAAGCTCCATGACTTCCTTTTCGGAGCAATTGCAGAATCTTGGGACGGGCCGTCTGTGGCTCCCTCAGTGGAGATGGGCAGTAACTCTTGCCCTTCCCTTTGCTCCAAAGGGTCCCCCTCCCCCCCTGGAAAAGACCCAGGAGTTTCAGCAGAAAAGTCCCGCCTAGAGCGGAGTTGGTCGATGTGCCGACGCAGGACACGACCGTTGTCCAGGGCAACCTCGTAGGAGAGAGGACCTGTGATCCTGGACACAGAAGCGGGGACCCATGTATGACCAGGCCCGTAATTGCGAGCCCAAACCGGGGCACCCACAAGTAGTTGTCTAGGTGCCCTAGGATGTGAGGTAGATGAAGGCAGTCTGTCCGGATGCAACCGGTCAAGTCTCGTAGTAAGTTGGCGCCCCCAACGAAGTTCAGCTGGACTTCTCCCTGTAGAAGTGGACGGTGTGGTGCGATAAGAAAGGAGAAAGTCAGCCAACCTGTGATGCCAGTCCCCGTAGGTGAGTCTCTTCAAGGCGTCCTTTGCGATGCGCACCATGCGTTCAGCCATACCGTTGGTGGACGGGTGGAAGGGTGCAGACGTGGCATGACGAATCAGGTTTGCCTGTAAGAAAGCTTGGAATTCGGAGGAGGTGAATTGAGGGCCGTTGTCAGACACAATGACATCTGGCAGCCCGTGTGCAGCAAAAATCCCCCTCAGTACCTGAATAGTCTTTGCAGTGGTGGTGGTCGAGACAGGCACAACCTCAAGCCATTTTGAATGGCTGTCAACAAGGACCAAGAAGAACTGGCCCTGAAAGGGCCCAGCGTAGTCAATGTGCACCCTAGACCATGGGGACTGTGTTTCCCCCATTTATGCACAGGAGCTTGGGGCATCTCTGGGCGAGATCGTTGGCACATGTGGCATGCGTGTACCTTAGCCTCAATATCTTTATCTAAAAGGCCCCACACAGTGGCTGCGTGCAAGAGCCTTCATACGAACAATGCCAGGATGACCCTCGTGGAGGGATTCTAAGACCCTAGTCCTCATTGAGGTGGGAATGACAACTCTGTTTCCCCAAAGCAAACAACCCTGAGAAAGGGACAATTCGTTCCTTTTGGACCAGAAACTCTGAAACTCAGGACTAGGGCAGTGCTCAGGCCACCCGGACAGGACCCAGGAGCGGACACGTGAAAGTGTGTGATCTGTACCTGTTTCAGCGGTAACATCCCTGGCACTAAGAGGAAGCTCGGGCAAGGCTTGGATTGATAGAATGTTGACAGCTGGCGCGGGGTCAGCTTCTACTACTGGCAGAGGCAACCTACTGAGGCCATCAGCATGGCCCATTTCTTTCCCAGGCTTGTGGAGTAATGAAAAATCATATGCAGACAAAAAAATAGACCACCTAAGCATTCTAGGGGAAATGATGTGGGGAGTCTGCTTACGTGTGGTAAACAGTCCCAGCAGAGGCTTATGGTCAGTGAAGACCGTGAAATGCCTGCCATATAGAAAATCGTGGAATTTTTTAATTCCAGCAACAACAGCCAGAGCCTCCCTGTCTATCTGAGCGTAGTTGCGCTCGGCAGAAGACAATGTTCTGGAGTAGTATGCAATAGGAACCTGAGTTCCATCAGACCTGAGGTGACTCAGGACAGCTCCAACCCCGTAGGGGGATGCATCACAAGCGATGCACACAGGGAGAGACTCGTTGAAATGTGCAAGAACACTGTTAGAAGTGAGCAAGGCCTTGACTTCTTTAAAGCAAGCCTCATGTGCTTGTGACCACAGCCACACAGCTTGTTTGTCTAGTAGCCTGTGAAGAGGCTCAGCTACACTAGCTTTATGTGGAAGAAAAGAATTGTAGAAATTCAGGAGGCCTAGGAAGGCCTGAAGTTCGGCCTTAGACTTTGGCCTGGGTGCTTCTAAAATAGCAGTTAGTTTGGATTCAGCAGGATGAATCCCAGCAGCATCAATTTTGAATCCCAGAAATTCAGTAGAAGGCACCCCAATCTTGCATTTGTCTTTTCTGAGCTTAAGGCCTGATTTCCTGAATCTTAACAGGACAGCCCTAAGCCTTTCAGCTAGAATGTGTGTGGAGTCTCCTGCAATCAAGACATCGTCAAAGTAGGGGCAGACCCCTGGTATACCTCGTAGTGTGTTTTCCATTACGCTTTGGAAAATCCCAGGAGCGACATTCACTCCAAACTGCAGCCTTTTTACCTTAAAGGCTCCCCTGTGGGTCACAATGTCTGAGCTATGGCAGCATCATCATCAACAGGCAGCTGTTGATATGCTTGAGCTAGGTCAAGCTTTGCAAAAACACGCCCCCCCTTGAGAGAGGCCAGGATGTGACTGACCACAGGAACAGGATAGGCATGTTGCTGCAATGCCTTATTGAGTGTGCATTTGTAATCAGCACAAATGCGAATGTCCCCATTTGCCTTTAGAGGCGTGACAATGGGGGTCTCCCATGGGCTGGAATCAACAGGTTCTAGGATTCCTTGTTGGATTAGTTTGTCTAATTCAGTGTCAATCTTACTTTTTAAAGCAAAAGGGACCCTTCTTGCTTTAATCCTAATGGGAGTGACAGTGGGGTCTAGCTTTAAGGACACAGGTGGTCCTTTGAATGTGCCCAGCTGGGGGCTGAAAACATCTGCAAATTCCTTGCAGACTTCCTGTAGGTCGAGTGTTTGTAAGCTGTTGAGTCCTGTGACGTGTATCCCCAGGGCCTCAAACCAATCGAGTCCTATGAGACTCGTTCTTTCACCCCCTACTACTAACAAGTCTAGTGGACCTTCAAAACTCTTGTATTGCACGTTAAGGGTGGCCTCCCCCTTAACACACACTCTTGAGTTCTGAAAATCAGTTAATACAATATCAGAAGGCCTTAACTTGGCCTTAGTCCCACTACTGGAACAAATCTTCCTAAATGTATGCAATGAAATGATGGAAAGGGCAGACCCTGTGTCTAGTTCCATAGATAATGGAACCCCTTGTAGCTTCACGTTGAGTGACAGCTTTTTCTTCATGGGCTTGTGTGTGCCTGTCCTACAGATGTTTCTACGCGAAGCGCAAAAACCTACCCTATTCTGGCTGGGGACTCTGGTACCCTTCAGGCGTTCTTCTTGAGGTTGTGCCTTTCGTCGGCCCAGACACACAGCTGCAATGTGCCCTTGTTTGCCGCATGCCCGGCAGGTAGCGGAGCGGAACTTGCAGTCGGTTCTCCTGTGGCGACCTCCACAGCCGATGCACTTGAGCGGAGCTGAAGAGCTTTCCTTCTGATTTTCTCCCTTCGCGGGGTGTAGACGGTCGACTTCTTCGTCCGGATCCTCCTCGGAGTTTCGTCGGACGTCTTCTTGGTGCACGGACGCACCCTCTGCACTGCTTCTGATCGGCCGCATGTTCTTGACGGCGCCGCCTGCTGCTTCTTCCGCGGTGGCTTCCCTTAAAGCGTCTTGGAAGGATAATTCTTCCTTAGCGAAAAGTCTCTGTTGTAGCTCTCGATGCCTCAACCCGCACACGAATCGGTCCCTCAGTCGTTCCTCGAGGTCCTTGAACTCGCAGGGCTTGGCGGCCTTCCGTAACGCGGCGATGTATTCCTTGGCTGACTCACCGGACCGTTGATCCCTCTGCTCGAAGGTGTGGCGCCATGAGATAACGGACACCTTGGGGTGAAAGTGGTCCTTCAGCAGCTTCTTCAGGTCTGCGTAGCTTACAGACTCTACTGGAACAGGTGCTGCAAGGTTTTCTGCGATTTCGAAGGCGTCTTGGCCGCAAGCGCAAAGCAGGGTGGCAGCCTTCAAGCTATCTTCCCTCACTTGGTTTGCCTTGAAGTAGTTCTCCATTCTGGATACGTAGGACTCCCACCGCTCTGGATGTGAGACGTCGAATTCCGCAAGCCTTCCGATTTTCGCCATCTTCGGATCTTCAGGAGACGGGTCTATCAGCCAGCCTACCCCCGAATGCGCACTGGATTGGCGGGCAGCTGCTGAGTCAACACCGTTCCTCTTCCGCCGCTCAGGACTCCTTGGGTAAGCTTACACTTTTTCCTTTCCAGGTAGTGCAAGGCATCCCACCTTCGTCGCCAGTGTTGCGTCCTTGGCGGGAAAACAGACACGAGAAGCAGCTGGAGTTCTCAGGTTCTTTTATTCAGCGTTCAGCTTACAGGAAGATGGCTTCGGCTCAGCCCAAACGCCTCGCAGCCCCTTATATAGGCAACTCCCGGGTAAATGGGTTACTTTTCCCGCGCCAGCACCCGCGCATGCGCACGGCGCTGGCGACAGCCTGTCTGGTCCCGGGCAGCTTTGCACCTGCCCGGGACTGCCTGCAAACGCCCGAGCCGTTTGCAAGGCTCGGGACATAACAGGTATGAATTACCATATCTTCACAGAAGGGAGATGCTGCTTGCTACTACTCAGGTAATAGGTTTTACATCTATTTGTATTACTAGAACATGGCTTTATAAAGTAATAAAAAGTACTTATATTCTTCTGTCTGCTTTCAAGATATTGGTATTACTCTTGAAATTCTGAGTAGTTTGGAAGCTAAAAACTGAAAGGAGTGTCTCATCTTGTTTCACTTGTGGCTCTTATCTAGATTCCATTAAACAGAAAGATACAAAAGTTTGGGGGGGGGGTTTCCCCTTTGGTGGCCCTAACTTCAGAGCTTTCAAAGAAATATTTCACTATTGCTAGCACTGTAGGCCTTTCCATGCTCAGTCAAAATGTGTTTGTATTTGTTTTTATACTGATCTGTTGGTTCTTAGCATTGAATTGTTCTGGTTTATACCTCTAAGTTATGCTTAATCTCTATTGTTCTCACTTTAATGTTGGATTGGTGATTGGAATGTTTATATACTTATGTTTGAATTGATGATTGGAAATTTTATGTTTGGAATCCTTTTTTAAAAAATCCAGGGTGGACTAAATTGCTATATATGGGTATTATGTGTTCTAACCAGGGGTGGGGGAGGATACTTCTTCATCTTTTGAAAAAAGAAATACCAAGGATAATGGTAGATGTCTTTTTCTGAGGACTAATGATCAGAGGTTGATTTTTTTTTTTTTAGTCCTCCATGGAATGTCAGAACTGTTTAATATATGACTCATTGTATGTGAAAGAATGCAATGTCTGGGAGATAAAAATGAATCACAGAATGCAAGAGAGAGATTTGGAGGGTGTTAGAGGCTAAAAGACTCCTGAGTATATCTCTTGGAGTTGCATTTACTATGATTACAGTGCATTTACTATAATTCTGCCCACTGCCAGGAGTTCAGTCCTGACCAACTCAGGATTAACTCAGCCTTTCATCCTTCCAAGGTCGATAAAATGAGGACTCAGATTGTTGAGGGAGGCAAAATGTCGACTCTGTAAATAGCTTAGAGACGGCTATAAAGCACTATGGGGAGGCATATAAGTCTAAGTGCTATTGCTGTGAGTGTTTATGTTTTCCTGAAGCTAACACACTTTTATATTTACGAACCAAACGTTATAGAACGCAACCAAACTTTAATAATCTTGTCTCTCAAACAGAAGCCAAACCTAGATATCTCTGACCCCCAAACATTTCCTCTCGGGCATCTGGGGAAGGAATAGCAATCTATTAAATTATTCTTGGAAGAACGTTTTCCAACTCACCGGTCTTCCT
The DNA here is from genome assembly GCF_016545835.1 of Crotalus tigris. Lineage (NCBI taxonomy): Eukaryota > Metazoa > Chordata > Lepidosauria > Squamata > Viperidae > Crotalus > Crotalus tigris. The sequence continues at coordinate 225,955 of NW_024097600.1, forward strand.
TTGGGTCCTCGAGCTCCTCTTGGACCTTGTGAACCTGGAGGTCCCTAAATCAATTATTAGAATAGTTATAGGCATTTAATAAAATAGTAATGGTATCACACTTTTGAAATTAAAGAACAATTGCATAGATGTGTTGCAGTTCGCTTTGGTTAAGTACGATGGCCTTGGAAAAAAGTGACTCACAAGTTATGACTTTTGCACCACCCTCGCTGTCACATGGTATCACAAGTAGGGCAGTTGGCAACAGTGGTTGCAACCTCTTGCGGTCAAGTGATCGTGATTTGCAATCTTCCCACAAGCAAAGTCAATTGGAGACCTGGATCTGCTTAATGACTGTGTGATTCACTTAACAATCAGATGATTCCCTTAATAACTGTGCTAAAATGGACATAGCATGGAATCTGGTCATGTGGTAACTCATTTAATGTCTGAATTGCTTAGTGACCAAAATTCTTGTTCCAATTGTGTTTGTAAGTCAAGGATTACCTGTACATTGTTACAGTAGTTTTTAAACTGTGTGATAAGAATCACTGGGCCTTTTGGCCTTATTAAGGAATTAACAACAAGGAAATGGATAATGAGAAACAAATCAGCTAATCTTTCCCTGTTATATGAAGTTAAAAAAAAAAACTTCAGATCTTAATCTCAGTCCATAAGAATGACTGGAGGTGTCCCAACAATGTTGCCCATAGTGTCTAAAGTGGTAAGAATTTGCCACTTGGAAAGTCATTGATAAAAGAATCCATATCTATCTTCATATAGCTGGATTTGAATGTAGAATTTCTCCCAAAGCCACAGATTCAGCATTAAGTAACAGCAATAATCCTGCAAGGATTCCCCATCTCTCCACAATACTGCCTTTCCCATAGTACTAAAAAAAAAGTTAAGCAATTAAAAAAAGCTATCATTATTTCCTAAAAAATATTAGGAAACTATTCATGTTTCTACAAAGAAAACCAGGAGTGATACTTACAGATTGTCCCGGCCGTCCTCTTGTACCTGTAACCTATTTTTAAAAAAGACATAAGCTTTAATAACTTTCTAGGACAGTGATGGCGAACCTTTTAGAGTGCCCAAACTGCTACCCAAAACCCACTTATGCATCGTTGGGTGCCGGGCGGGTGTGGCCCATTGGGTGGACATTGCCCATTGGGTGGGCGTGGCTGTGGTGGTAACAGCAGACTGGGTAGGACTAAAAAGGTCAGTCAATCAATTCCAACTTTGCAAGATCTTCTTTTTTCCATGAGAAGTTGAAATTGACTGATTGAACCTTTTTTTTTCAAATGCCGGCAGAGGCCTAAAGCGAAAAGGTTTTATAAAACCCAGCTGAAGGCCTAGGACTGGGGCGACGGCACGCATGCCCACAGAGAGGGTTCTGAGTGCCACCTCTGGCACCCGTGCCATAGGTTCGCCACCACTTTTCTAGGACATGGCAATGACTGTGGCAAGAATATCCTCTTTTTCTCATTTGCATTAAGGAAAGAAAAGGGAAAGAGAAATGCAAAACCTCTGATACGGACAATTGCTAGACTTTATTTGTCTATTTATTTAGCATCTATTGTTCTATTTCATGTGCTCTTTATTCAAACATATGCAAGAAGCAACGGATGGAAACTAATCAAGGAGAGAAGCAACCTAGAACTAAGGAGAAACTTCCTGACAGTTAGAACAATTAACCAATGGAACAACCTGCCTCCAGGAGTGGTGAATGCTCCAACACTGGAAGTTTTTAAGAAGAGACTGGACAGCCATGTGTCTGAAATGGTGTAGGGTTTCCTGCCTGAGCAGAGGGTTGGACTTGATGACCTCCAAGATCCCTTCCAACTTTATTATTATTATTATTATTATTATTATTATTATTATTATTATTATTAACACAGTTGCGCATCACTGTCAGTTTCATGCCTTCAAAATGCTTTCAAGGTAGGCTTCCTGCTGTTTATGTGCTTGCTGGTTGTTGTTGTTGTTGTTGTTGTTTGTAAGTCCTATACCTACCCAATTTCTCAATATAGTGCCCTCTGATGTGGTAAAATTCAACTCCTATAGTCCTAGAACTCCCAATGGCCAAGTCACTTGGGATTCTGGGAACTGGGAAGAATTCTAATATTTTTGGAAAGCACCATAATGGATGAGGTTGGCACTAAATAAAAAGCCAAGATCAGTGAAAATAATTTGTTTCTTTCCTTTGATCATCACTCACTTGATTAGCAAGAAGAGGTGAATAAGCATTTGTAATTAAAATAAGGGAAGGTCAAATGTTAGGGATTAGCAACCCCCTCCCACTCCACACAAAGCGTGGGCTCTGGCAAATTCTCAGCCTTCTGGTCCTGACACTTCTCAGTCCATCCTGGGATTCAGTTCTATCTCTGACCTTTAGTGTGCTGTCAGTATCCTGAACTATTTCAAGCACATCTTTCTGTAGATTACTTTGAAAAAAAAGATAAAAGCCTTTCAAAGGCCAAAATATAAGCAGAGAATGTGCTGAAAAGACATCTGAACATGTGTCGTCTGAGATATGGTTATGAAACAAATAAGAACTGTAGCTTCTTCCTGCATTTTCAGCAAGGGGCAACTAATTCTGGTTTGCTCCTCTATAGAGTATGAAGCCTTATACAAAGGAGACATATTTTTTTAAAAAAAATACCAATGTGGAGTTCTTTATTTCAAACCTCTACCTTCTTCTTTGTTCTCCCCACTTCCCATCTATCTGGTACTACAGAATACGAAGCTAAGGGAGCACAAGTGATAAGAATGAGGGCAAACCCTCCTAACTATGCAGTATCAGTATTGTAAACAATGCAGAAATAATTATGCAAGTCTTTAATTGATTTGAAGGGAAAGGAGGGGAGGAGAGGGGAGAGGAGTAGGGTGGAGTAGGATAGGGGAGGGTAAGATAGGGTAAGAGAGAGCAGAGGAGAGGAGAAGAGAGGGGAGGGGAGAGGAGAGGAGAGGAGAGAAGAGAAGAGAGTTACTAGTTAATTTTTTTAAAACAGGGCGCAAACACTGGGGGTATATTTGAAACTATGCTGTGTTTGGGAAAGGGGCATGAAAAAGAGAGGAATCAAATAGTTAAATATGCGGGAGTACATCATCATAATCCACTGTAGGATATACAGTAATCTTTGTTTCGTTTTGTTCTGGTTTTTGTTTTTTTGCAGTAAAAAAATGCTTATCAGAAACAAGCTCCATTGCATTTCCATCAAATAAAACATGGAAACCCAATAAACTAGTGGCTCTTAATTGCACCCTGTCTCAGGAGCCTGCATTAAGTGCAAAGGCAATAAAAATGGTTATACTGTTTATATGGAGGCTCAAACTTATTTGGGAATGGATAAATCGTCCAAACAGCAGGAAGTTTGAGGCATTTTGCCTTTCCTATTTCCTCTGTAACAGACAATTATCTCATTAGATAAAGGGGGCAAAAAGAACAGCTAGCCTCACAATACCAATATACATATCTGTGGTACTATCACAGGTGAATTAGTGTATAGAGTTCTTATCACTGCATCACAGTTATAGCTATAGAAGGAAAAATGGAAACAATAAGGGATCAAGCAATTGATCTCTGTCAGTCTTATTTGAAGGTATTTCTTGGTTTGGGTAGAAAAGACAGCTTCCACAATGCCACGCACTCTTTGTGCCAAACACTAGTAAGTAATTAGTTTAGGTCCAGTTACTAAAACCCTGCTGTGATGGTTCTATTCCCTTAAGAGAAAGATTCCCATAGAAGAGAAAGAGTCATACTGGTGCTAGTTTTTTAATGTTTAGAGTTTTAATAGATATATTTATTATGTTGTTTTATTATTAATATTGTTTTAATTGTTGATTGGGAGCCTCCCAGAGTTCGAAATAAGATGGGTGGCTATATAAATCTTTTAAATAAATGAATACAGGTGGTTCTCAACTTACAACAGTTCATTTAGTGACTGTTCAAACTTATAAAGGCACTGAAAAAAGGGACTTATGACCAGTGGTGGGATTCAAATACGTGAACAACCAGTTCTCTGTGTGGATGCTGCTTCCGGAAGTCCATTCTGGGCCTGGGCAATAAAAAATTAGCTACCGGTTCTACCAAACTGGTGCGAACTGGCTGAATCCCACCACTACTTATGGCTGTTTTTCACACTTACAACAGTTGCAGTGTCCCCGTGGTCATGTGATCAAAATTCAGACATTTGGCAATTGACTCATATTTCTGACGGTCGCAGTGTCCCAGGGTCATGTAATTTTGTGACCTTCTGGCAAGCAAAGTCAATGGGGAAGTCAGGTTCATTTAACAACCATGTTACTAACTTAAAAACTACAGTGATTCATTTAACAGCTCTGGCAGGAAAGATTGTAAGATGGGCCAAAACTCACTTAACAACTGTCTTGCTTAGCAACAGAAAATTGGGGGTCAGTTGTGGTCGTAAGTTGAGGACTACTTGCATGGGGTGGGAGGGAAACCAGAGAAATTCTGTTATGGGCTACAGATTGCATGGCACATAGTAATAACTATGCCTGGCATCTGTTCCTCACAAGTTGGCAGATAAAAAAATGTTTATATTATACTGCATTTTAATATCTATAGAGCATATAGATTTTTTTCCCTAAAGAGCTATACTAAAAAAAAAAAGGTGAACTGCTTTCCAAATGAATAAACAGTTTTTTAAGATTACATTCTATAAAATGCTTGTCAGTAAAGAGTACTATAACACACACCCAGGGACACACACGCACACACACACACAACTTACCACTGGTACTACTCCAGGTTCTCCTTTTTGACCCTATAAGGTAAAAAGACAAAAATTATCTGAGGAAAATAGTATTTTTTTTAAAAAAAAAACACCAAGAAATAGTTTTTTCCATTTTTCCCCATTTCACTATGAAGCATAAATTGACATGATTGTGGAAAGTCTTCCCTGATTGCTAGGAAATGTTTTCTGTATTAAGGCAGAGCTAAGGACATGCTAGGCCCACTTAGCCCTGAGATGTAATTTCCTAATTTAAGATCCAATATTTCAAGGCAGACAGAGCTGGCTTGCAAAATGAGATAGACGTTTTCTGGTGTTCTGCTTTCTGTTTCTCCCTGCCTTAAAACAGAATCCAGCAATCTGCTTAGGGAGGAAATTGCACACCCTAAAAAAAAAGTCCTTTTTTCCCCACTGTTCACAAGAATATGTATTGATGTAGTTAGTACTGCCATGTCTAAGGGCCTAAGTACCTGAATAGGTTTTCATCAATAGCCTTTTTCCTGACACTGATTGATGACTGTATAGAAAAAGTCCTTCTCAGGTATTGTATTATATTTCATCTTAGCTGAAAAGCCAATGGAAACTTATTATTTTAGTCATATGGTCATGTTTAGTCACCTGATACTTGCTCTTATACCATTCAAGCACCAGACTTTTTCTTAGGCAATTTAAAAATCAATTTTCCTTCCTTCCTTCCTTCCTTCCTTCCTTCCTTCCTTCCTTCCTTCCTTCCTTCCTTGTTTAATCACTATTTTTTTCTATTTATTGTTTTTACTTACTGGTATCTCTTCATTAAGTAAATACATTGCATTGGCTTTTTACTCTCCAGGTAGCAGAAAGATGTGTCAAGTTTCTTCCCACTCAGTTCACCTTATGATATGCTAAATAATAATGTATGCATTCTTTATCCCATATACCTCAAGCTGCAATATTACTCCACTAAATAACAATTAATTAAGCTTACCTTCAGTCCTCTACCTAGAAAAAGGGAAGCAAAATGAAATAATTAATTAACATCAATAATTTCCAAGAATTGGTGAGTTTTATGTCAGAAGAGCCATATCTTATGAGCTAAGCATATTTAACATTTGGAGGCTAGTGTCTATACTTTGTCAAGACCATCCTACTTATCCTCTCTCTGGGATCCCATCTATTGAGTTTTGGACTGGCTAGTGAGATTGTTCACCCCAGATGACTATTTAAGTCAGTAGTTATGTTGCCATGACCTGTTCTGAAAAGGGAAGAAGCCCCTCCCCCCCCACATGCACACACATACCAACAGTCTGTTGAGGGCACTGCAGGAATAATATTTTAAACAATTATCTCTGTTTTCCCTCTATAGATCTATCTTACCAATTTTAAACCATTATGGAAGTCCATGGTGAAAGGACAAAACACAATGTGTTTGTGTTATTAAATTTTGTGTGTGTGGTGTTGAACCAACAAAGAATAAAGGATTTTATTTTTTAAAAAGGCAACAACAGATGGATTTCAAAAACATACGCTACTGACATTTGAATAGAAAACGTTACTCTGAATAAATAGAGAGAGGGGGGGACAGTGAATGAGAGAAAAGATGTAACTAGAGAACTAACCACTGAAAAGAAACAGTACAGCCCAGTGTGGCTACTCTGTCTTTTCACGGTAACTTCACCTTACTAATTCTTTGGGCAGAGGGCCTTTAGGCAAACTCTGAAATATATGCTGGTCCAGTCCTTCTTGCTTCTCTGAAGACTCTCAACCAAGGCTGCTGAGGAGGAAAGAAACATCCTCATTCTCCTGAATCCCATCCTTATCCTTGCAATAGGACAGTGGCTAATGTTAAAGAATACTTAGAATAGCCAAGTAGCCAATGGGCCACTCATCTTAGAGTCACCAATTAGCTTCCAGGCCTCCAGATTAATTACACCATCATTGGGCATATACAGATTGTTTCAGTGTTGATTGCTATTGGAATGCAATTACACAAATATGGAATATAAAACATTTTGCTCATTTTGCATTCCTAAGATCAGCTTTTTACCAGTATTAGTTAATCCTTTAGAAGAGAGATTGGCTGCAAGGTACTGACAGGAACGGAACAAACAGACATTCTTAGGTGGTAGTAGTTTGGGGAAGAGATTTGGCATCAAAGTCATAACACGGAATGAAACAAAGAGAGACAAGGAAGAAAAAAAAACCTTTAAAAAGCTGAACTGGAGTCCATCAATATTTAGAAAAGCATTTGTTGCCTATATCGGCTGAACAAAATAACTGGGAAGAAATTGAACTAATTGGGTCTTACTTCCAATTTGGATGGCTCAGAAGTTCACTTGGTTCAGATTTTAATGCAAGCTAATTAAATACTTTAACTTACTTAAAGACAGCTATTTATGTGATTTTAAAAAAAATTGAAAATGCAAGTTTAAAAAATGGCATGCAGAAATGTGTATAAGGGAAAAGTCTGCTGAAAACTGCCTGCTTGGGGAAAATCATACCAAACAGCAATGTATTAAGGAAAAAGACAGACAGAAAAATCGATCCTATATCACATGCATCAAAAACACATACATTTGAATGCAGACCCATTAAAACTACATTTATGCACTTGTGCTGAAATGATGTAGAAAAATGTAAGGTAGGAAAGAAAATAAACTGAGCGTACCGTATCTATTTACTATGCACTGGACTTTTAAGACTACATTTAACCCCAATATTTTGTATTTATGTCTTTATTTCACATAGTAGAAAATCTTTTAAGTAGCATAAACCACTAAATAAAATATTTCTAATTATCTCCTGTTTTTTCTTTGAGCACATACCTTTTTTTTTAGGGGGAATGTTAAAATTAAACCTACTTAGACAGATAGACAGTAAGACAGGAAAGGAGACAGACAGACAGACCTATGGGAGAACATGTGTATCCTCTCTGAGACATTTTTGAGATTCCAGTTCCCAGGATTGTAAGGGCTATAATCTCACCACATCTGTAGGACATCAGGTTAGGGGCAGCTGACATGAATTAATATATTTAAGAGCTCTTGTGCAGTCTGCAGCTTCCAAACATATTTTTCCCTGTTTGTATTACTGAATAAATATTCAGCCTTTGACCTAAAAACACCTAAACATACTCCAGACATGTACCATCTGTTTATTAAAGCAACCATATCTGCTTTTACTGGTTAACTGTAGAGCATCCAGCACAGCATTCTTTATTCATAATCAAAATAATATTATCATCACTGACAAATCATTTTCAGAAAGTATAATGCACTGGGGTGTATACAAATATATTCCTTTGTATCTAGACATAAACCCCTCTGGCCTTTGTGGAATGTACTTCAAAGCAAATATGGATAGGAAAAGACTGTGAATTTGCATGCGTGCTCTTGGTGGCTTCCAATTTGAAAGAATTTCATGAAGTTCCTCCAACTATAGGTTCTTTTTTTTCCAATTAGGGGTCATTCCAGTTTCTGTTCTTCTGGGCAGGCAAATAATGAATCACTCCTGCTGTCATTTAAAGAGATTTTTTTCCCCTGTTTCAGGGAACTATATGGTATGAACTTTGGAAGGAAATACTCAGTGTGTAATAATACTACACTGATTCCTTCTTAATCATGGCAACATTTAAATATGTGAATATTTTTAAAAGAAAATACTAAAGCTTCTATGCTATTAAATTCCCATTGGTTCTGAACAGCTGATAAAATGCCAGAACATAGAGTTAAAAACATGCAGGGTATAAATTACTACCATCCATCAATGCACAGTGACATTGCCAACTCTGACAGTAGGCTAAACATATGCCTAAATGTCTCCTGAAAAGCTAAGTCTTTATGATTCTCTGGATGCCAGCATGCAGGAGAAAGACTGGATAATGAGGTATAATCCATTCCCTAAAAGGCCATCTCGGAGAAGGCTTGTCCCAGAGTCTCTGTAAACAGCATTTTCTCAAAGAAGGGAAATGGATCATTGTAGTCCTTTGCTTCAGCTCTATCTATCTATCTATCTACCTACCTACCTACCTACCTACCTACCTACCTACCAGATTTTTTTATCCCATCTTTATGACTTTAGAAGTAACTCAAGGCAGCAAATATACCTAATCTTCCTCCTTTTTCCCTACAACAATCTTGTGAGATAGAGTGGGCTGAGATAGAATGACTGGCCCAAAATCACTCAGGTGAGTTTTATTCCTAAGGCAGGACTAGAACTCACTGTCCCCTGGTTTCTAGGCCAGCATCTTCACCACTACACCAACCTGGCTCTCCATCATTACCTCTCTCTATATATATTATCCTACTGAAAGAACTGCAGATAGAGGGTTCAAGTGATTTGCTTAGTTCCTTCGGTTTTGTTTCTTAAACCATTGATTACCAGTAGATTGTCTAGGGTTGCTTCTTCACTAGAATCTTTTAGAACCTTTTGTGACTATTCATGAGTAGCTGCATACTATGAATGAAACTGGACTGTTATATGAATGAAGGCAAATATAGTGTCTCAGGATAATGTTGTAGTATCCAACCTGGGCTGGTCCCTGGGATCAGAGATTTTTGTCTCCCGAGCTTTCGGACTTGTATTGGAGCCCATTTTTAGGGAATGTCTCATTAGCAGAGTGTGTGCTCTTGTATGTGTTGTATTTATAGTGCAAATGACAGCGAATGACTTAAAAGCCAGCCTTCAACACATCCCAATCAACACCTAAAAGCCACTTACAACAGCCACTATAAATACCACACACAGAACAGCACAGGTCTGCTAGTGAGAAGTTCCCTGAAGATGGATTCTCACACAAGTCCGAAAGCTCAGAAGACAAAATCTTTGGTGCCGGTGACCGACCCAGATTGGATCCTGGACTGTGATAGGCTGCACTACAATGTCACAGTAAGCCCAAACTGTAATGAATCCTTGATTATTAAGAGTAAATAATGTGACGGTGTACTTTGCTTGATCAATCCCACTTCACTTTTTCATCCAGCAAGCTCAGCTAACAAGTCATTGCTGCTCCATCTCTTGTTTACTTATTCTAATAGATGAGCCAGAAACTCTGGCTTAACTCCTGACAGGGTCCATTCTAGGGTCCATTCGAGCTGCCAAAGTAACACATTTGTATAATAAGCTGGTTATTGTCAAGCAATGCTATGATCCAAATCCTTCTGCAGAGCAGAGTTTAATAGGCATTAAGCTCCATGCAATAAATGTATTCCTAATTTCCATTAAAAATTTCATCTCTGAACTTCTGGACTACATAAATGTGGGATCCATGACTGAATAATTTCTTAACTGCTTTTGTCTGGTTTCTTAAACATCAGATTTTATTTTCTTATTTGAGGGGAGTATCTATTTTTGTAGCAAAATAATGCTGCTTTTGTTACAAAAGACAATCAGAGGAAACACAGTAATGCCATAATTTGGCAATCATAGCTATAGAATGGACTGTTACTATTCCAAGGGGGGGGGAAACTACCCTAATACTAATTGAAAATAGCTCCAATTATCCAAAGAAAATATAACATGCCCAAGTACAATTTGATGCTATAACAACTGGCATCAAAAATGTGACTTACACAGCATGAAGGTCATAGTCTAGAACACGTGTGTCCAACCCATGGCCCATCAGCTGCTTGCAGCCCTGGATAGCTAATAATGTAGCCCCACAAGATTTATAAAAAAAATTAAGGAAGTTTTGTTATTTATATACATAAATAACTCCCTTTTTACAAAGTTGTAATCCTTTAATTCAGGGTAGAGTTGGAGTGACTGAATGGAGTTGAACATTTACTGGCTGGATGCCCTTCCTGACACCATGCTGAGTTCATAGCAGATATCTTTTCTTTGTGCCCTTGGAGAGAAAAATCTGCCGCTACCTAGGATTGAGCTCTCAACTTTCTGAGTGGGAGGCAAGCTACCACAAGGCTACCATGCTGCTCTGTTATTCATATACATTAACTATATTATATACTGTATATGTGGCCCAAGACAACTCCTCTTCACACAGTGCAGCTCAGGAACCGGGCTGTGGAAGTGGTAGATGAGCTTGTGCGTTCACGTTCACATGTGCGAAACTGCATTTGTGAAAGTGGCACATATACCCGCAGATGCACAAAACTCTCTCCTCTCCACTCCCGCCACCGCTGCCACTTCTGCCAGTCCACTGAGCCGAAAATATTGGAGACCGCTGGTCTAGAACCAAAGTGTCATTTTCGATTGTTTTTAAGTCTCAGGTGGCAGCTTTTAGTTCTCAAAGCTATTCACAACGCTGAGATTAACTGGAGACATGAGTCGAAAGAGCCAGAATATTAAGTGGATCTCTTCTATTTCAGGATTATATGAGGAAAAAGTTTGTTTGGAAACCCTGACAGTTTCACATTTACAACCTGAAATATAATACATGCCGCAGACCCTCCCAGGTCTTTAGCACTGCCTCTAAGTCCTGCTTCCAATTATTTTCAAATAAGATCAGCATGAATTACTCATGCATTATTTCACTGGATATTTTGCTTAGGAATTTCTCAGCTGACCCATTCATTGAACTTGATCTCTATGTGCGTTGTAGGAGAATAAGAATTCATAGATTTAGAAGCCTGTCTCACAATATTACAGGGTCAAACATGGATTAAAGAACTGGAATCTCTGATAATGCCCCATCAATGGTAGCAAGCCTTTAAAAAATATTAACCCTTCACCCCTACTGACAAATTTGAGACTAAAATTGATTCATGAAACTTGAAGTTTACCTGACTTCCCATCTCCCCCCCACACACACACACACAAAAAAAAACTGTATTCAAAGGATGGGTATCAGATTTTCTCTGCTGGAAATGTAACAGTACTGAGAGTTCATTGTCCCATCTGATTTGATCTTCTGAACTATCAATAGTCATCTGAAATAATATTTTCATGTTCATCAGTAGATTCACGGGGAAAACTCTAAATGTTAAAGATGTTAATGCGATGCAGAATTATATTCCAAAATTCTGGAATCTTACTCTCTATGGTGAATTATGGTTAAACTGAGCGTAGTGCATGGAAAAAAAATATACTGAGAAAGTGGAAAAGTGATATTATTCAAGACAATAAAAAATAGCTGTTAGAAATATGTAACTTGTCCATCTTAGAAAAGACAGTATTTTTAACTAATCAATGAATAAAGCAATATTGTACATTCTTCTTTGGTATAGATTTTGTGACATAATTTGATCATTTTAATAATATGTAAAAGTATTTCTGTAAACCAGTAACATTTATGCTTTATGTATTAAATTGTTTAATATTAAAATTTGTTAACTTCTGTTAAGGTCTTTAAATGTTGATGGAGCCTTTTCTCCTATATTTTGGTTTCAGTTAGTTTAATTTTCTTCTTTACTGTTTTTTTTAATTGTATGGTTCTTTTTTATTGGCTATATTTTTCATTCAAGTTTTTTTTTTTAAAAAAGAAAATAAATGTGTCCTTCTACATCTATATAAAAAACGTATTGATCCGTTCTATGTTTCTGAAATTGTCAGCATCTCTTCAAGGTCCTGGGAATGAGTTGAATCAGGCACAATACTAGAGACTTTTACTGAACCATTGCTTTCTCTATAATCACCACCATCATTTTCATACAAATAACATATATTAACAGAATAACACAGTTGGAAGGGACCTTGGAGGTCTTCTAGTCCAATCTGTTTTTCAAGCAACAGGCCCTCTACCATTTCAGAAAACGGCTGTCCAGTCTCTTTTTATAAGTCTCCAATGTTGGAGCACCCACAACTTCTGGAGGCAAGTTCTTCCACTGGTTAATTGTTCTTACTGTCAGAAAATTTCTCCTTAGTTCTAGGTTGCTTTTCTACCTGATTAGTTTCCCTCTATTGTTTCTTGTCCTACCTATATTGTCCCATAGATATACTTGAAGAATTCAGTCTGCTTCTACACACATATACATTCCTCCCAACTTAGGTGTCAGTGAAAATTGAGCCATTGCTGGTTTTTTTAAATACCTTGCATGTTCTGGAACAGTTTTCAGTCGAAAAATGTACCAAAATTAGGGATATTGGAAAGTTTCATTCAATCTATACTTTGAACCAAACTAATCTGATTTTGGTATCCCTGACTGAGCTATACTTCTAAGCTATACTCTTCTCACAATCAAGTCTTTGGCTTTTTAAAAAAAGTGTTTTCTATTTGAAGAACAAGGTATACATGAACAATTAACCAGTGGAACAATCTGCCTCTAGGAGCCATGAATGCTCCAACACTGGAAATTTTTAAGAAGAGACTGGACAGCCATTTATCTGAAATGGTATAGGGTTTCCTGCCTGAGCAGGGGGTTGGACTAGATGACCTCCAAGGTCCCTTCCAACTTTATTATTATTATTATTAAATGCTTACCAAAGGTGGGAAATGTGAAAAAAAAGATATGTATTTTAGGGGGAAAGGTGTACAAATTAACCTTGTACATATAACCAGGATCCAATCTGGGTCTGTCATTGGGAGCAGAGGTTAGTCTTCCGAGTTTTGGACTCATGCTGGAGCTCATCCTCTACCATTCCAGTAGAAAGTAGTAGTTCCCTGAGGATGAGGGCTCCAGCACAAGTCTGAAAGCTGAGAAGATTAAACCTCTGGTCCCGGTGAACAACCCAGATTGGATCCTGCAACATTATCCTGGAACATGTATATTTGCCTTCATTCATAAAAATAACCAATCCAGAACGAATTAACAATTTTATATATGTGACACTTGCACACTAGAAATAGATACAACCCTCCATTTTTAAACAAAAAGTGTGGGGGGGGGATAGAGAGAGAATGCTCTAAATGGATAAAAAAATAGAATGAGTGAGACCACTTTCTAAAATGAATTCATTTATGATAAATGTACAAAACATTATTTGTGAAACATTGTTATTATTATTATTGATATTTTAAAAAAACTTTACCGATAGAAGCTTCAAATCCAGTTCGGGCTGTGTTTGGGCATGTAGGACAACACTCTCCAGGGGAAACCCGTGGGTTTTCACAATCTAGTGGTTCGAGACACTGAATCATATCACACAGAATGGCTCCATTGTCACACACACAAATCTGGCATTCTGAAGGTTTCCAGATGTCCCTATTCAGATACACCTGGTTATTCTGAGTGCAGGCGATTTCGTCTTCTTCTATGTCTAGAAGAGAGAAAGGACAGAGAACAACATTAGTAGCATCAGATTTCTGCTGGGAAGAAAAAAAGCTTCTAACACAAGAACAGGGCAATATTCCTGACTCAGAAGACTTATTTATGGTGTCATGAGCACAGCCATCCAAAGCAATTCACCGGGCAGAACTGCAGTTTAGAACCAGGAGAGATGCCTACCAATGCAGTTATGATGTTATTGTCTGCATGGGTAGAAGGGACAAATCAGAGTGGGAGCTTGAGAGCTGCCCATTTATCCTTTTCATACTATAAAAAAAAAAAAAGTAAAAACAATATGTGCTAAGGAAGCCTTCCCAAATCAACATGCATCAGACCCTGGTCATATATGCAGAATTGCACTAACATTTAGGCAAACTCCCATCCCCCATTTTCTAACATAGTGAAATATTTTGAGAATACAGAAATTGAGAAGATGCCACTAAACTGAATCAAAAGGACAGATGGGCTATCATTTATATTCTTGACTTTCAAAAGTGGAGAATGGAGAACACAGGAACCTTAGCTACAAGTTTAACCCTTCCAGCAAGAATCGTCTTTGTTTGTTTAAATATGTTGGTGACAGTAAAGCAAATAGAGCACTGCAATGAACGTTATCTATTCCCTCCTGGCACCATAATTCAACAGCATTGGAACAAAGGCTGAATTCTTGTGCTAGAGCTCAGGGACAGGGTTCAAACAACCCATTAACTCATATTGTTTATGGATTCATTTTGGCTTAATGTATTAGGACATAAGAACACAAGAATAGCCCTGCTCATTCTCGCCAGAGCCAATTTTATTTCTCACATTGGCCAACTCAATGCCTTGAGTTGCTCACAAGCAGAAAGGAGAGCCATAAACCCTCTTTCACCCCTGCAGCTGATACTGGAGGGATGCTGCCCCAAATTTAAAGTAACTGACTCACAAGAACAAAAGCTTTTGATAGACCTGCCCTCCATGAGTTTATCCCACTCTCTTTTGAAGTCATCTAAGTTCATAGCCATGGATTGTGGTGATGAATTTTACCAGTTAACTGGCTATAAATCAAGCCAGTGAAATTTGCAAACCGTAGCTGGACTTGCAGTGTGATTCTAGACCATACCTCATTTGTTCAACAAATTATGTTCAACCCACAATGATTAGTACAAACTCTGAATCCAGCCCTAACTACCTTTGTACTCCTTGGAAAGCACTGCCCAAGCCTAAAACCAACAATCTTGTTGCACTTATTTAATTTGCCCATGCATGCAACTATAGTTTTTTTTAAAAAAACAAAAAACAAAAAACAAATTAGTACAACTACATGATGATGAAGAGAAGAAAAAGTAAAAACAAGCATCAGAAGAATAAACATCAAGGTTTTCAGAGTTCTTGTAGTATCAGATTTGAAAGCTACCTAACCCTGAAGCTCCCTTCACTTTCTGAACTAAAATGTGCATAGCCAGTAATCCTTCTTCTGATTTATCCACTCAATACCTTCATGCTGTAGGAAAAATATATATGCAGCCCAAAGACACCCAGTAAGCTTTCACAGCTAAGGGAGGATTTTTCTCCCCAGTCCTAACTCTGCTCATTAGTAAATCACATCCCAACATGGTTTAGTTAGACTCATATCTGAGTGTACTGAGTGAGATAAACTTGTAGGCAGTTTAGCTGGTTTTCTAGTTTTAATATGTTAGGTTTTAATATGTATGCCCAACTACAATCTTTTTTTATGGCTGATAAATGGTGTTTTATTTTTGACTTGTGAATTGCCTGGATTGTGGGATCGGCATCTCCAGAAATATTTCAAATAAAAATAGCTATATAAAATATCTTTGACAAGCAATAATAATAAGCCTTTGTTATTTTTATAAATAACTGAAGGTGTCAAACTTACCTGGTATTTCCTCCTCCTATTTTCCCCACAACAACCACTCTGTGGGGTGACTTGAGCTGCAAGGGACTGACTAGAGCAGTGGTTCTCAACCTTTCCAATAGCGCGACCCCATAATACAGTTCCCCATGTTGTGGTGACCCCCAACCACTTATACATCACCGGGTGCCAGGGGCGTGGCCAAAGAAAAGGGGGGAAAAATGGCGGACAGCCTTGTTTGGCGACCCCCATGAAATGGTCGTTCAACCCCAAATGGGGTCCCGACCCATAGGTTGAGAACCATTGGACTAGAGTCACCAAGCCGGCTTTCATGCAGAATTAGAATTCAGAACTCAGAACTAGAACTCGGGTCTCCTGATTTTACCTTAAACACTACACCAGACTGGCTCCGTTCTAGAAAGGAAGCCAACATTTCCCAAGGTATCAAAACAACAAATGAACAGCCAATTCTCTCATCTAAGCTCTACCAATCTCTAACAATGGGTTGATTTTTTTTTTTTTTGTATTCCAAATATAAATTCAATGATGTATATGAGGGGAAGGCAGTAGAAAATCTTCATTTCTGAAAAAATAATACAATGGAAAATAGTGGCAGCGAAGAAGAAATAAAATAGGAAAGCTGGTCTTCATCATTCAAAAATCTATTAAAATATTACATACAAAGGCAAAAACAGCACATGCATTCAATAAATGAAGAAGGCTGAATACCAATTAGTGTGACCTTATTGTTTTCCTTTAAGGAGGCTGATACTAGTACAACTGGAAAATTATTCCTGCTTCCTTTTTTTGCTGATTTCCCAGGATAGAGATCCTTTCGTTATTTAGAGGGGGGAAAGGCTACTAATAAAGAACCACTAGGGGGCAGAAGAAGCCAGCTAAAAGAAAGGAAACTGTGTTTGCACCAGGAACGAAAAACAGGCCAGAAGTCTAACTTGTTTGACTGACTTGGAGTCATCTTGGACTTCAGTTTTTCAGCCAAAGGAAGTTTTCTCTGCAGATGTAATAACCACATTGCTGAGATGCCGAGGAAAATAAATAGCCTGCCTGCACTCTTTAATGAGAGATAGAAACAAAACTGTACGTCTGTAAACCAGTGGATGAAACTGACATTTGGAAGTGCATATTCAGTTTCTTAGGACATCCCACTGGCTTTTTACTAATACAATTCAATCCCAGCTTGGCCAAGCAGCTACCAAAATTGCCAGATGATTGAGGGATGGAAGAGAATTGGTGTAAAAAGATATATATAGCCCATATTATCACACAGCCCATTTCTTCAAAATGACATTAAAACAATTGTACTGTATAAGCTTTCAGCCTGAAGACACTGAGGTGCCAAATACATCCAAGTGTCAAAAGAACAGATTCAATTGGCAGTATAAAGTTCCCCGCTGCCCCTCCCCCACACACACCCCACCACTAACCCCCCCTCCCCCCGCACCCTTTTTGGGCCTTCCCAAACCTACTCTTTAGGACTGAATGATCCTACAAAACAGGACTGGGAACCAAATGAGATTACAGGGCTAAAGAAATATCCACTTACATCACTCCTGCAATATATTTGAGTCCAGTCTGGGGATTACAGAGGAGCTGGCAGTTATATTAAATTATTAAAGAAGAAAGGACATGCAAAGTGTAAGATTTGGCCCCACTTTTGGGCCTCATACGTTTAAGTAGTTCTGTATACAATTTAGAAATTTAGAATTTTGGAGATCTATTTTGTTATACTAGAAGCTGAGATCCACCAATTGTTTTATTTATTTATTTATTATCAAATGTGTTTTCTGCCCATCTCACAATGAGATGACTCTGGGCAGCTTATAGTGTTAAAATAATCGGCATTAGAAGCGAAGTCAGTCAGGCAAATATATACAACCAGTTTTTAACCACATATTTGTGATTGGCATCAGAATGAAGTCCCTTTCATTGAAAAGGGTGTGTTCTTTTCAACACCTGCGATATTTTCATTTTAGAGACACCACTGTTGTCACACAGCTGACAATTAGAAATCCTTATTATGTTTCTGGAAATGACTCAATTTCCAGAGGCTTCTTAGCTTAGAACAACAGCTATATTACAGCCAATAGTTGGAGCACAGCCTTGTGAAGATTCCCTATGAGATAAAATCCTATTCCAAAAGTCTTCTGCCATCTATCAAGCATGCTAGTACCCCTTCAAACCTCTAAGAAACACTGCAGCTTTGTATAAGAACACAGTTTAGTAGCAACCAGTGCCTAATTTAAGCAGCCAAACAAAATGTGCTTCTAGATACTTTCATTAGAAACTATAGCACTTTCCCTATTAGTTAACAGCAGACAGGGACACTAGTTTCAACAGTACATAGAAATACAAAGTTGTTCCCAGCAGCATCTAAACATACATACACACACACACACACACCAAAAGGCAGATGTTAGGCATACAGGGAAGGAGTTCTTACTGACAAAATTAACACACACAGACCCAACATGGAGAGTAACTGCACCGGGAGGATGGGAGACATAATCATAGGCAGGAAAATAAAGATTAAATCCCATTTCCTTCTGGGTTTTGTTCCCAGTAACAATTGCCCCTCCCTTTCACTATACCTAGACTGGGTTCTTTATATGCATGTATGTTTTAATTCTAAAAACATGGCACTTATCCTTAATAGTATATTTAGTGTCAGCCCCACTAAGTAGACCATATCAGGAAAGCAACTCCACAGGAAGGTCAAAACTACTTTTGTTGATATTGGCTTTAACAGTACATTTATGCAATCTAATTATGCTGCATCTTTTACCCCTTCTTATACATCACTGAATTTAGGCAGTGCCTGTGTGAGTGGAAAGTTATCTTCTTGCTTCGGAATCTAAAATGTTGCAGACCTTTTGCCTAGTTAATGGTTTGTGCATATTCCTGACAAGGTCATCATCTTTATATTCTATGCTTAGTTTCACATCTGTCTTGCTTTAAGAGGTGGGGGTTGGGCACATGGAACATTCTGGGATTATACATTGAACGGATGAAATCCCAAAATACTACTTTGCTTGCATCAAGCTACTCTTGGAAATTAATTTTGGAAAGCTACTTTAAGACTAAGGATTGGAATGACCTTTCATGTTCCTGCCACTGGAGCAGAGGTCCCCAACCACCAGGGACCAGTACTGTGGAGAGAGGTTTTTCCGCAGACCAGAGAGTGCATGGTTTAGTGTGCTGCCTGCATCACATGGATGGGGCTTTCCTTGTTTGTGCAGACCGGTTGCTGGCATGCTGCGGCCACGAACCAAAGGTTGGGAACCCCTGCACTGGAGAGATAAAATATCCCAACAAAATAAATAAAATCGAGGTAATCCTTGACTTGCGGCCACAACTGAGCCCAACATTTATGTTGTTGAGGGATACATATGTTAAGTGAGTTTTGCCCCATTATACAATCTCTCTTGCCACAATTGTTAAGTAAATTGCTGCAGTTGTTAAGATAGTAACACAGTTATTAAGTGAATCTGGCTTCCACATTGACTTTGCTTGTCAGAAGATCACAAAAGCTGTTCACATGACCCCGGGACACTGCCACCATCATAAATATGAACCAGTTGCCAAGCCTCTATATTTTGATCACATGACCACATGGATGTTGCAATAGTCATAAGTGTGAAAAATGGTCATAAGTCACTTTTTTCGGTGCCATTGTAATTTTGAATGGTCACTAAATGAACTATAGTAAACCGAGGACTACCTATAGCCCAACCATATCTCAATATGTATAACTGCCAACAGATCAGTTTCAGATAGAGGCAAATTCTTAATTCTAAGTGCCCATTTATTGATACATGCTCCTCTCCATCCCCATACACATCTTGTCTTCCAAGCCCTAATAGGTGTATCCAATAGTACAAAGCACTAGTAAAGGAGATTAAAGCAGCTTGCCAGTGTGGGAACAGTCTTTTGTTATATATCTTGCTTATCTTGTCATCATTCACTTCTCTCCAAAATTAATAAATTCTAATGTTACAATAAAATTATAAAATAAAATGCTTCCTTTTTTGGAGGGAGGGAAGGAGGGAGGGAAAGAGGAAGGAAGGAAGGAAGGAAGGAAGGAAGGAAGGAAGGAAGGAAGGAAGGAAGGAAGGAAGGAAGGAAGGAAGGAAGGAAGGAAGGAAGGAAGGTAGGTTGTTTGGTTTTAGGCATAATGCAGTAGCATTTTGAAAATGAAATTCTGTGCTCAAAAGGCCTGTTCTGGAAAAGATTTAAAAGTAAAAAATTTTCTACAGAAATATTGACATTGATCTTATATAGACATTCATTCAAATTCTGGATTTCACCTTGCTTGTTGGGTACTTCCACATCTATTCTTTTGTTTCAACCCCAGAATGAGCTGCGACATCACCAATCAAGGATTAGAGGCAAGGGTGAGGTATCCCCATTTTCAGTTCGCAAAGCAGTTATCATGACTTAGCTCCTACATTGGTACCATCAGCACAGCAGTGAGAATAGCCAAAAGCACCAATCTAAGGAGATGATAGCATTGCTTTTGCTCTTCCTGGAAAGCTCTGCAGATAACTGGCTGACTGCAGAGCAAAATTACTCATTCATTGCATACTGAGTCTGTGGGAAATTTAAAAGAATGACCAGCAAGAAAAGCTGCAAGGAATTAGGGGTGGGAGGGAACCCTGTTTCTAGTTCTTTTTTTTTTAATTAAAAGTTTTAAAGATTTTATACAATATATACCCCAAATCCCTCCCACCCTTCCCCCCCTCCCCCACTTCCTAGAGCTGATTACAGGGTTACAAATAAACAATCATAATCTAACAAACATTACCCAACTATACAAACAATCAAATCCATAACATACTTTAACTCCTTTTCAAAATAAATATTAACAAATTAAATACAAAAATAATAATATAATTAAACCATAAAACTAAAACTAATATAAATTCTACCATATTAAACTATTAATAATAATCTAAAATTTACTCATACACTAAATAATACTTTTTAGTCTCATATTTATTCTGAATATAATCTATCCATCTTCTCCACCCTGTTTCTAGTTCTTATTCAGCTTTGCGTGCATCCCAGTTATCTAGTTTAGCTTTTAAGTTGACAAAGAACAGACCTTTGACATACCAGAGTAAGGTACTACTGAGGTTAGAAATGAATCATGATAACAAGATATGAAAAATATTACCCAGTGTAACTACTGTAGTTAACTATATGAACACAGAAGATAACAGCAGTTCTCAACATTGAGTATCATCTATTTGTGCTATAAGATTTGCGGTTAGCATTCAGTCACTACAAAGGAAGTATTTTTCTCTTCAAGGTTATTTACTAGAATCAATCTTCAGTTTAAATATGCAAGGACCAGTTGAGGATTTGTTGTTATTTTTTTAACCATGGTTCCTTTAAGATCATACTGAAATCTTGTAAAAAGATATTTTCTTATCAATGTTTGAAGTCTTCATTTTTCAATATTTTTTTTGAACTGTTAATGAAACCTTACCCTTAAAATATGTTGGCTTTACATCTCCCTAAACTTCCAGTTTTAGGGAACCCCAAAATATCTGGAAGACATTAGATTATGTTTCAGTCAAGTATCAAGTTTTCTTTATAGTCACATACCAAAATTGTATATAGGACATCAAACACATAATAAACTAAAATATTAAACAGCCAATTGCCTTTAAAATCAAATTGAGGAAAACTGTCCTAGGAAATTCTGATCATTTCTTGAAGCATATTTGGCAAAATGGAGTTTTTGAAGTTATATTCTGTGAGGATAGCTTCTTTGTGCAATTACAGAGCCAATGTTAATATTGTTTAATGCTCTTTTAATATTGTGGAAAGTGGTCAGCTTGGATTCTATTCATTTCAGCCCTCATCTCTTTCCCAATGTTCTAATAATAAAAATTTAATTTAATGCTAAATTTGCCAGATTTTCTCAGAAATGTTTTAATACACACCATAAACTGTTGAAAAATGCTCAAGAATACTTGATGAACTCCACCCAAAAATAACTTGGAGAATTTTTTTGAAGCCACTTTCATTCAGCCTTATGACAAACTTAAACTGGTGCAAGAAAGATTGCTGCATAGTAAATAATTACAGCAAAATGCACATAGAGGGGAATCTTTTTAAAAAAGGAAGTGAATTAGTATAAACTCCAGGAAATAAAGACAGAGGTGTTATAACAATACAAGTGTCCCTCTTCCAGCTATGAAATGCTAGTTGTATTTTTCCAATTAAGAACATAAATACTGACAACAAATGTACTTTTGTAAAAAGTGCTATGGAACCACATGTGGATGAGAATAATACCTCAACCAGGAGTGTTCAATCTTGGCAACTTTAAGACTTGTGGACTTCAATTCCCAGAATCCCCCAGTTAACATTCTCCACCTAACTCTAAACCTAATCCATGCTGGCTGAGGAATTCTGGAAGTTGAAGTCCACAAGCTTAAATTTTCCAAGGTTGGACACCCCTTAACTAACTTGTACACATGGTCCAATGAACTATTGGACCATGTGCACAAGATAATGGTACAGTCTAGATCTTAATTGTATTTGTTGCTCAAAAGCACAAATTACTTTTCTTTTCAGGCTCAAACCATTTACCTACAGTTTGCATCATATACACAGCCCAGAGTCATTAATCCAAAATGTTAAAACAATCTCTCTGATAATTCATGGGATGTGATATCCTCTTCACTAAGCATTAAAGAGATCATTGTCAACGGTGATGATGTTGATAAATGTGATATCACTGGTAAATGCACTGCAGATCACACCATTTCCTTTGCTCTACCACCACAGTTGACAGAGGCAGTGTTTTCTCCATCATATTTTGCCACCCTTTTTACCACTTTAAAGGACTGGAGGTGGCTATTCTGATATTTTCCCAATACTCTTAATTCAGGAGTGGGTAGAAGACAGATTGGTAGAATTTTGGATGATCACAAATAGGTTGATGGGGGTTTAGTTCTCTAGAATTTAAGTATAATTCAAGAAAATCACATGCTCAATTTCTCTTGCATTTTAATAGATTCTAGAATTTAGAATGCTTTTTGATCAATTACAAATCCTTCACTGACTTGCCAAGGCAATATTTCCTAAGAGAACGTACTAAGATAAAAAATGACCAAACTAATAAAATCAAGGACATAAGTTCTTTAAAATAAAATGAAAGAACTGCATCATCTTGCCCCAAAATCATTTTATAACGACAGACTTCTCAAATGATTTTCAATAAATCTATGCAGGTTTGTTGTTCCTTTTCTTCTAGGATTATGATTTCTAGGACACAGAAATAAAAGAAAGGTTTTCTTCAGGCTATAATGCCATATTATTTTCATATGGCTCTCTGCTTTGGGACTAAGCACTATGAACTTTTCCAGTGCATAAATCTCTGCATGAAACAGCTTTATCTTAGTTTGGAATGGATATGTGCTTAATAAATTGGCAGGAATAATCTGCTCCCAATTTGTATTACATTCATCTATCATCAATCACCATTCCACAGAAAATATTTTTCTATATTAATGGCTACATGAAAAAAAGAACAGAGTTACATATTAGGGATAAGTGGACCAGGATAACTTACTTGCTTTTGGGAGATTTACATTAAAAAAACCCAAAAAGTATAATTCTATAGAATCATTTCCTAGGTCAGTCCAATACCAGATAGGAGCTGCATTTACTTTCTAAACTTTGTGAAGTGACTGATGTGACACAGCTATTCCAAGAACTCTATGTAAGTACTCTTCAAAGAGCTTGGTGCTGCTATAAATACACCCACTACAACTTTTCCCCCCTGTGGAAGTGTTACCACTAGCCTAATTTTGATCTTCTAGAGTTTATCTCACCATATATCCACCAGTAGTAAGATTTTCCGAGCAGGATCTGTGAATAGAATTTGTTTAATTCCCTACTACCCTTCCAATAGCTGTATAAAAAAAAGAATTTTAACAGCTTGCTTTATATACTTTTTAATAAATCTCTATAAGTAATGTTTAACATATAATAATAATAATAATAATAATAATAATAATAATAATAATAATAACAACCCCCAGTGAGGCACTACCTTGACGTGGTTGTGGGGCTTGTGTACCCTGAGGAAGGTGAGAGCTATGCCAGAGGTTCAACCATATTGGACAGTCTCATCAGAGGAGTCAGACAAAGAGTGTCTCTCCCATAAAAAATATGGTGAGACGTAAATTTCAGAATGCCATACCGGCTCGGATGTCGCTCGGGTTAACAAGGTCCGCGCTAGATATTGGAGTTCCTGGATATCTGGTGAAAAATGGGTTACAGGACTCAGGACTGTTGGCTGAGCAACCAGGGCCAGCAGCTGCAGAACTACTGGAAGAAAAGGTGTTTACTCGTCGCAGATACACAGTGATGGAAAACAAAGAAATAATGATCTGTTACTACAGATCAAGTCCAACAAGAAGAGGATATCTAAAACGAATGCACCAGTTCTGGAAAGAACAACATCCAGAATCAGAAATAACAGAACAGAGACTAGCAGATCAACGCCGATTTATAACACGAAATAAAGTATTCACAGAAACAGAATTGGACGAACTGCAAAGGTTTACCCAGGGCAAAGAAATCAAAGCCTTACCAGAAGTAATTCAGAATGTAGAGGCAAACCAGGGGGAGTTGGCAGTGAAGGAATCCAGCAGAGATATACAACTGTTCTCATTTGGAAACCAGGCACCTCTTCCTCAGGAAGAACAAAACCCTCTAACTAAAGAAATAAAAGAATTGAAACAAAGAATAACTGAGCATCTAGAACAGCACAAAAACAACAGAATAAGGCTACCTGCATTGAAGCTTGTTCCAAAGAAACAGCTAGCACAAGCATTAAAAGATGCAAATACTGCAATATCAAGTATAAGCACCAATTCACTGCAAGAAACAAACCAACTAATGTACAGCACAGCTGCAGTTATAACAGAATACCTGGGATGCAAAATCAACAAAGAAGAAAAACAAACAAACAGTGCACCAGAAAAATGGAAGGTTAGACTAGAAAATAAGATCAGCAAGTTAAGATCACATGCAAGCAAGCTAGAACAGATGAAAGAAAAGAAGCTGAAGAACAAGAAGACCAAAGAATACCTAATCAAGAAATACCACTTAGAAACAAGGAAGATCAAGGAAGCACTGGAAATAATAAAGCAACAAATAACAGCTATAGCCAGGAAAATCAGTAGATATGAAGCTCGAATTGCAAACTATAGGCAGAACCTCCAATTTCAATCCAATCAGAAACGTTTCTACCAATCCATCAATGGAGAAACTGCAAGGAATCAGTCAGTACCTGACAAGGAAGAAACAGTGCAATTCTGGAAGCAGATATGGATAACCCAAAGAAATACAACAAGGATGCAGCTTGGTTAAAAGAGGTGGATGCAAATAAAACAGAAGTTGAAATGAAAGAACTAGTAATAACAACAAAAATGGTAGAAAAAAGAGCAAAGAAAATCAAAAATTGGTCAGCACCAGGTGAAGATGAACTGCATGGGTTTTGGTTGAAACATCTAACTGTTATACACCCACTCATTGCCAAACAGTTCAACAATATACTACAAGGAGGAGAAATTGAAAAGTGGCTAACAACTGGGAAAAACCTACCTAATAATGAAAAATCCAGCAAAAGGGGCAACACCAGGCAACTACAGGCCAATTACCTGTTTACCAACAACTTTCAAATTACTAACTGGTGTGGTAGCTGATGCAGTACAACAGCATCTAGTTGAAAACAATCTCTTTCCACCTGAGCAGAAAGGAAACCGCCCCAATAGCAGAGGAACAAAAGATCAACTCCTAATAGACAAAATGATCTTTGGAAAACTGCAAGAGAAGGAAGACCAACCTGAATGTGGCATGGATTGACTACAAAAAGGCATTTGACTCTCTGCCACATGATTGGATAACAAAGTGCCTAGAAATAACAGGAGTCAGTAGAAACATCAGAAAATTTGTGCAAAGATCGATGGCACAATGGAAGACACAGTTGCAGATCAATGGTGAGAGGCTGGGAGAGGTTAATATCAAGAGAGGAATATTTCAAGGAGATTCATTATCACCATTACTATTTGTTATTGCACTGTTTCCTCTGTCAACAATACTGAATAACTCAGGACATGGCTATCAAACATCAAAAACATCTGCCAGACTATCCCACCTCCTTTATATGGATGATCTGAAGCTGTATGGAAAAACATCATCTGAAATAGAATCGCTGCTCAACACTGTCCGTATATATAGCCAAGATATTGTAATTGAGTTTTGCTTGGACAAATGTGCCACACTTACTATCAAACAAGGAAAAATAATGAAAACTGAAGGAATCA